>NW_006408670.1:5943211-5945908 GCF_000296735.1 Chrysochloris asiatica
AACTCTGTATAAGGAAATGTTGCACTAACCTGCCATGTATTTCAATCTCTCTATATAGACAGGTTCGACTCATCTGCATTCTATCTAGAAATCTGAATATGGAAATGTTGCACTACCCTGCCATGTAGCTAGCTCTCTGTATATGGATATTTTGGACTCGCCTTCCATTTAGCTAGCTCTTTGTACATGGATATGTTGGACTTATCGGCCAAATAGCTTGCTCTCTGTATATGAACATATTGGACTTGTCTGCCCTGTAGGTGGCTCTCAGTATATGGACATGTTGGACACATCTGCCATGTATCTACTACCCTGAATATGGACATGTTCGCCTACTATGTCATGTAGCTAGCTCTCATTATATGGATACGTTGGACACACCAGCCATGTAGCTAGAACTCTGTATATGGAAGTGTTGCACTATTCTACCATGTAGCTAACTCTCTGTATATAGACATGTAGGACTAATCTGCCTTGTAGCTAGAACTCTGTATATGGAAATGTTGCACTACCCTGCCATGTGGCTAGCTCTCTGTATGTGGAAATTTTGGACTCATCTGCCATGTAGCTAGCTCTCTGTACATGGATATGTTGGCCTGATCTGCCCAGTAGGTAGCTCTCTGTATATGAACATATAGGACTTGTCTGCCATGTAGGTGGGTCTCAGTATATGGACTAGTTGGGCACATCTGCCATGTATCTAGTACCCTGAATATGGACATGTTGGACTACTGAGCCATGTATCTAGCTCTCAGTATATGGACACTTTGGACACGTCTTCCATGTGCCTAGAACTCTGTATATTGAAATGTTGCACTATCCTGCCATGTAGTTCAATTTCTATATATAGACAAGTTGGACTCATCTGCCATCCATCTAGAAATCTGTATATGGAAATGATGCAGTACCCTGCCATGTAGCTTGCTCTCTGTATATGGACATTTTGGACTCATTGGCCATATAGCTAGCTCTCAGTATATGGACACGTTGGACACATCTGCCATGTAGATAGAACTCTGTATATGGAAGTGTTGCACTACTCTGTTATGTAGTTAACTCTCAGTATATGGACATGTGGTTTGAATTGCCGTGTAGCTAATACTCTGTATAAGGACATGTTGCAAACCCTGCCGTGTAGCTAGCGGTCTGTAAATAGACAAGTTGAACTCATCTGCCTTGTAGCTAGAACTCTGTATATGGAAATGTTGCACTACCCTGCCATGTTGGCTATCTCTCTCTATATGGACATTTTGTACTCGTCTGCCATGTAGCCAGCTCACTGTACATGGATATGTTGGACTGATCTGCCAAGTAGATAGCTCTCTATATATGAACATATTGGACTTGTTTGCCATGTAGGTGGGTCTCAGTATATGGAATAGTTGGACACATCTGCCATGTATCTAGAACAGTGAATATGGACATGTTGGACTACTGTGCCATGTATCTAGTTCTCAGTATATGGACACTTTGGACACATCTTCCATGTACCTATAACTCTGTATATGGAAATGTTGCACTACCCTGCCATGTAGTTCCATTTCTATAAATAGACAAGTTGGACTCATCTGCCATCCATCTAGAAATCTGTATATGGAAATGTTGCACTACCCTGCCATGTAGCTTGCTCTCTGTATATGGACATTTTGGACTCGTTGGGCATATAGCTAGCTCTAAGTATATGGACTCGTTGGACACATCTGCCATGTAGGTAGAACTCTGTATATGGAAGTGTTGCACTACTCTGCTATGCAGTTAACTCTCAATATATGGACATGTGGTTTGAATTGCCATGTAACTAATACTCTGTATATGGACATGTTGCACAACCCTGCCATGTAGCTAGCTCTTTGTATATAGACAAGATGGATTCATCTGCCTTATAGCTACAACTCTGTATATGTAAATGTTGCACTCCCCGGCCATTTACCTAGCTCTCTCTATATGGACCTTTAGGACTCGTCTTCCATGTAGCTAGCTGTCTATACATGGATATGTTGGACTAATATGCCAAGTAGGTAGCTCTCTGTATATGAACATTTTGGACTTGTCTGCCATGTAGCTAGCTCTCAGTATATGGACATGTTGGACTCATTAGTCAGGTCACTTGTACTCTTTATATGGACATGTCAGAATACTCTGCCATTTACTAGCTCTCAGCATATGAACTCTTTGAACTCCTCTGCCACATAGCTTGAATTCTGTATATGGAAATGTTGCATTACCCTGCCATGTAGATAGCTCTCTGTATATAGACCAGTTCGACTCATCTGCCTTGCAGCTAGAACTCAGTATACGGATATGTTATACTCATCTGCGAAGTAGGTAGCACTCTGTATTTGAACATATTGGAATTGGCTGCAATGTAGCTAGCTCTCAGTGTTTGTATATGTTGGATCCATCTGCCATGTAGCTAGTACCCTGTATATGATTATGTTGGACTACTCTGCCATGTAACTAGCTCTAAGTGTATGGACACGTTGGACATATCTATCATGTTGCTAGAAATTTGTATAAGGAAATGTTGCACTACTCTGCCATGTTGTTGGCTCTCTGTATATAGACAAGTTGGACTCATCTGCCTTGTAGCTAGAACTCTGTATATGGAAATGTTGCACTACCCTGCCATGTAACTAGCTCTCTGTATATGGACCTTTAGGACTTGTCTTCCATGTAGCTAGCTGTCTATACATGGAT
>NW_006408670.1:5946008-5947407 GCF_000296735.1 Chrysochloris asiatica
TAGGACTTGTCTTCCATGTAGCTAGCTGTCTATACATGGATATGTTGGACTGATCTGCCAAGTAGGTAGCTCTCTGTATATGAACATATTGGACTTGTCTTCCTTGTAGGTAGCTCTCAGTACATGGGCATGTTTGACTGATCTGACATGTAGTTAGAAACCTGTATATGGACATATTGGACTGCTCTGCCATGTAGAGCAGTGTATGGACACGTTGGACACTTCTGCCATGTCCTAGAACTCTGTATATGGAAAGGTTGCTATACACTGCTTTGCAGCTAGCTCTCTTTATATAGACTGGTTGGACTCACCTGCCTTGTAGCTAAAACTCTGTATATGGACATGTTGAACTACTCTGCCATGTAGCTAGCTGCCTATACATGGATATGTTGGAATGATCTGCCAAGTAGGTAACTCTCTGTATATAGACATATTGGACATGTCTGCCCTATAGGTGGCTCTCAGTATATGGACACGTTGGACACATCTGCCATGTAGTTACTACCCTGAATGTGGACATGTTGGAATACTCTGTCATGTAGCTAGCTCTCAGTAAATAGACAAATTGGACACACTTGCCATGTAGCTAGAATTATGTATATGGAAATATTGCACTATTCTGCCATGTAGCTAACTCTCTGTACATTAACAAGGTGGACTCATCTGCCTTGTAGCTAGAATTCTGAATATGGTAATGTTGCAGTAAGGTACTGTGTTTAGCTCACTATATATGGAAATTTTGGACTAGTCTGCCATGTAGCTAGCTCTCTGTACATGCATATGTTGTACTGATCTGACAAGTATGCAGCTCTCTGTATATGAACATATTGATTTGTCTGACTTGTGGGTAGCTGTCAGTATATGTACACTGTTGACACATCTGCCATGTAGCTAGAACTCAGTGTATGAAAATGTTACATGACCCTGCCATGTAGCTAGCTCTCTGTATATGGACATTTTGGACTCGTCTTCCATGGAGCTAACTTTCTGTACATGGATATGTTGGACTTATCTTCAAGTAGGTACCTCTCTGTATATGAACATATTGGACTTGTCTGCCATGTACGTGGGTTTCAGTATATGGACTAGTTGGACTCGTCTGCCATGTATGTAGTACCATGAATATGGACATGTTGGTCTACTGAGCCATGTAGCTAGATCTCAGTATATGGACATGTTGGACACATCTGCTATGTAGCTAGAACTCTGTATATGGAAATGTTACACTAACTTGCCATGTAGTTCGATCTCTATATATAGACAAGTTAGACTCATCTGCCTTCTATTTAGAAATATGTATATGGAAATGTTGCACTACCCTGCCATCTATCTAGCTCTCTGTATATGGAAATTTTGGACTCGTCTGCCATGTAGCTAGAACTCTTTACTTGGATATTTT
>NW_006408670.1:5948172-5957416 GCF_000296735.1 Chrysochloris asiatica
CTCTGTATATGGACATTTTGGACTCGTCTGCCATGTAGCTAGTTCTCTGTACATGGATATGTTGGCCTGATCTGCCAAGTAGGTAGCTCTCTGTATATGAACATATTGGACTTGTCTGCCATGTAGATGGGTCTCAGTATATGGACTAGTTGGACACATCTGCCATGTATCTAGTACCCTGAATATGGACATGTTGGATTACTGAGACATGTAGCTAGCTCTCAGTATATGGACATGTTGGACACATCTTCCATGTACCTAGAACTCTGTATTTGGAAATGTTGCACTACCCTAACAAGTAGTTCCATCTCTATATATTGACAAGTTGGACTCATCTGCCTTCCACCTAGAAATCTTTATATGGAAATGTTGCACTACCCTGCCATGTAGCTTGCTTTCTGTATATGGATATTTTGGACTTGTCTTCCATGTAGCTAGTTCTCTGTACATGGATATGTTGGACTGATCTGACAAGTAGGTAGCTCTCTGTATATGAACATATTTGACTTGTCTGCCATATAGCTAACTCTCAGTATATGGACACATTGGACACAACTGCCATGTAGATAGAACTCTGTGTATTGAAATGTGGCACTACTCTGCCATTGAGCTAACTGTCTATATACAGACAAGTTGGATTCATCTGCCTTCCATCTAGAAATCTTTATATGGAAAAGTTGCACTACCCTGCCATGTAGCTTGCTCTCTATATATGGACATTTTGGACTTGTCTTCCATGTAGCTAGTTCTCTGTACATGGATATGTTGGTCTGATCTGACAAGTAGGTAGCTCTCTATATATGAACATATTTAACTTGTCTGCCATATAGCTAGCTCTCAGTATATGGACATGTTGGACACATCTGCCATGTAGCTAGAACTCTGTATATAGAAATGTTGCACTACCCTGCCATGTAGCTAGCTCTCTCTATACGGACCTTTAGGACTCGTCTTCCATGTAGCTAGCTGTCTATACATGGATATGTTGGTCTGATCTGCCAAGTAGTTAGCTCTCTGTATATGAACATACTGGACTTGCCTTCCATGTAGCTAACTCTCAATACATGAACATGTTGAACTCATTAGCCAGGTCACTAGTGCTCTTTATATGGACATGTCGGACTACTGTGCTACATAGTAGCTCTCAGCATATGAACTCTTTGAACTCCTCTGCCACATAGCTTGAACTCTGTATATGGAAATGTTGCACTACACTGCCATGAATCTAACTCTCTGTATAGAGACAAGTTGGACTCATCTGCCTTGTAGCTAGATCTCTGTATATGGAAATTTTGCACTATCCTTCCATGTAGCTAGCTCTCTGTATATGGACATTTTGGAGTAGTCTGCCAAGTAGATAGCTCTCTGTGCATAGATATATTGGACTGATTTGACAAGTAGGTATCTCTCTTTATATGAACATATTTGACTTGTCTGCCATGTAGCTACCTCTCATTATTTGGACATGTTGGTCCCCTCTGCCATGTAGCTAGTACCCTGTATATAGTTATGTTGGACTACTCTGCCATGTAGCTGGCTCTAAGTATATGGACACTTTGGACATATATGTCATATACCTAGAAATCTGTATAAGGAAATGTTGCACTACTCTGCCATGTTGCTAGCTCTCTGTATATAGACAAGTTGGACTCATCTGCATTGTAGCTAGAACTCTGTATATGGAAATGTTGCACTACACTGCCATGTAGGTAGCTCTCTGTATATGGACCTTTAGGACTTGTCTTTCATGTTGCTAGCTGTCTATACTTGGATATGTTGGACTGATCTGCCTAGTAGGTAGCTCTCTGCATATGAACATATTGGACTTACCTGCCATGTAGGTAGCTCTCAGTGCATGGGCATGTTGTACTGATCTCACATGTAGCTAGAAACTTGTATATGGACATATTGGACTGCTCTGCCTTGTAGCTAGCTCTCAGTGTATGGACACATTGGACACATCTGCCATGTACGTAGAACTCTGTATATGGAAATGTTGCATTACAAGGCATTGCAGCTATCTCTGTGTATATAGACAAGTTGGACTCATCTGCCTTGTAGGTAGAACTATGTATATGGAAATGTTACACTACCCTGCCATGTAGCTAGCTCTCTGTATATGGACATTTTGGACTCATCTGCCATATAGTTAGCTCTCTGTACATGGATATGTTGGACTGATATGCCAAGTAGGTAGCTCTCTGTATATGGACATATTGGACATGTCTGCCCTGTAGGTGGTTCTCAGTATATGGACACGTTGGACACATCTGCCATGTAGCTAGAACTCTGTATATGGAAATGGTGCACTACTCTGCCATGTAGCTAGCTTTTGTATATAGACAAGTTGGACTCATCTGCCTTGTAACTAGAACTCTGTATATTATAATGTTGTACTACCCTGCCATGTGGCTAGCTGTCTATATATGGACATTTTGGACTTGTCTGCCATATAGCTAGCTAGCTCTCTGTACATGGATATGTTGGACTGATCTGACAAGTATGCAGCTCTCTGTATATGAGCATATTGATTTGTCTGACATGTGGGTAACTGTCAGTATATGAACACCATTGACCCATCTGCCATGTAGCTAGAACTCAGTATATGAAAATTTTGTACTACACTGCCATGTAGCTAGCTCTCTGTATATGTACATTTTGGATTTGTCTGCCATGTAGCTAGCTCTCTGTACATGGATATATTGGAATGATCTGCCAAGTAGGTAGCTCTTTGTTTATGAACACATTGGACTTGTCTGCCATGTAGGTGGCTTTCAGTATATGGACTAGTTGGACACATCTGCCATGTATCTAGTACCCTGAATATGGACATGTTGGACTACTGAGCGATATAGCTAGCTCTCAGTTTATGGACATGTGGGACACATCTGCCATGTAGCTAGAATTCTTTATATGGAAATGTTGCACTAACCTGCCAAGTAGTTCGATCTCTATATACATACATGTTGGACTCATCTGCCTTCTATGTAGAAATCTGTATGTGGAAATGTTGCACTACCCTGCCTTGTAGCTAGCTCTCTGTACATGGATATGGTGGACTGATCTGCCAAGTAGGTACCTCTCTGCATATGAACATATTGTACTTGTCTGACATGTAGCTAGCTCTCAGTATATGGACATGTTGAACTCCTGTGCCACATAGCTAGCTCTCAGTATGTGGACATGGTGGACACATCTGCCATGTACATAGAACTCTGTAAATGGAAATGTTGCACTACTCTACATGTAGCTATCTCTCTGTATATAGACAAGTTGGATTCATCTGCCTTGTACCTAGAATTCTTTATATGGAAATGTTTCACTACTTTCCATGTAGCTAGCTCTCTGTATAGGGACATTTTGGACTTGTTTGACATGTAGCTAGCTCTATGTACATGGATATGTTGGACTGATCTGCCATGTAGTTAGCTCTCTGTATATGATCTTATTGGACTTGTCAGCCATATAGCTAGTTCTCAGAATATGCACACATTGGTAACATCTGCCATGTAGATAGAACTCTGTATATGGAAGTGTTGCACTACTCTGCCATGTGGCTAACTCTCATTATATGGACATGGTGGTCTGAACTGCCATGTGGCTAATACTCTGTATATGGAAATGTTGCACAACCCTGCCGTGGAGCTAGCTTTCTGTATATTTGCTGGCGGCCGCAGCATACATAATCAGCACTGAGAAGTTGAGGCACAAGGATAACATGGATGAAAATCCAGACTTTGAGCACTCCTCAGGCTTACAGGCCATGGACCCTGAGGGCCAGGGAAGTAACTTCCTGAAGTCCCGGGTTCATAGGCTTTGGCGAACTCACTGGCCACCTCTGTGCAATTTTCTTTAATTATAATTTTGTGCATTCTGTTCTTGTTCTTTATGCTCTTAACTCTAGTAATTGTAGCTTCTGGGAAAGTCATTGTTTCCAGTAATAATACGCACAATGTTCTGATCAATGGCTCTCATGTAAATGTCACTGACCCAGTAACAAGAGTTGTGCCTGAAACTATGAGAAATAAAAGTACAGAAAAACAGGATGTAGCAACGCAGAGAATATATAACAATTGTTTTCTAACCAATTATTCAATTAAATAGATATGCGAGCTGTTAATGTCTATGTACAATAATCACACTGAAATTAGTAGCTACCCCCAGGAAACACCCCTGTGTATGTTTGTTATGCTCTTTATGTTTTTCATGGGAATCTTGCTGTATGTGTTAATTTTATGTACCCCCAAACCACCTCTGGACATAACTATTGCAATCATAATACTTTTTTGGGGAATCCTATTATATGTGGTAGTTTTATGTACTACATATAATCCCCCATTGCTTGATTATTAAATAATTTGGATATAAGGGTATAAACTGTAAATTGTCACCTTGGATATTTGAATTAGCTAGTAAAACTTCCGCATATGTTTCATGAGAAAAGCTGCTTGGGCTGATCATATGAATTAGAACAATGGTGACTGCTCCTCCAAACTGCTCCCGGGTTTGATCAATATGATTTAATTACTCCTCTTCCACCCGAGTGTATATTGTGAATATAATAGTAATGAACATTGTTATATCTAGATATAGAAACCAGAATGGGATTAAAAGAATGTAAAAGTGAGACTGCACCTTCTTAGAAAAGTCAAAACCTGTTTTTCACCTTCCCTATAATTGTAGAAGCAAGGAGGAAAGAATCCTTTCCGTTTAACAATTGAAGCCAGGTATCTGAAATCTTGTTCACTAACAAACGCATGTATTTTTTACCTGCAAAATACACAGAAGCAGATTAAGTTTCTTTAGAAAGTATAACTTAGTCTTTAGTAAAAACTCTAAAGCCTCTCACCTTTACCCACTTGGGATTGTTGTTGTTGTTATTGTTAAGTGCCGTCGAGTCGGTTCCGACCCATAGCGACTTGTGATTAAGTGTTGAAAATATGTTAAACACCTTCTAAGAAACCGAAAGTTGCTGCCCTAAACTACACAGACCTAGAAGTTAATGTATAACCTGGAAATGCTTACTTGAACCTTTCTCATAGAAATAAGGATTTTAGCTTATTAAGAAGAATCATGATGTCCTCAGAAGTTAAAGATATTTTTGTGAATCATTGAGTCTTGTATCACATGGATGATCTCGTATCCTGTCCTGAGTGAATAATCAACATTTTTGTCATTATTTTCTTTTGTGTCAACTTCCTTCTTCTGACGATAAAAGACTGGGGCTCAGCTAGCATGGTGTGCTAGCTTGCCTTTCAGCTTGCATCAATCTTGTCTCTGTCTTTTCTGTCTCTTTTCTTTCACCTTCTAGATCTCCCACTCACGTTAAAACCCAACGTTCATCGAGGTGATCCTTAGTTGAGGTGGGACCCTGACTCAGGACCCCAGCATATATAGACAAGTTGGACTCATCTGCCTTGTAGCTACAACTCTGTATATGGAAACGTTGCACTACCCTGCCATTTAGCTAGCTCTCTGTATATGGACATTTTCGATTCATCTTCCATGTATCTAGCTGTCTATACATGGACATGTTGGACTGATCTGCCCAGTAGTTAGCTCTCTGTATATGAACATATTGGACTTGTCTGCCATGTAGCAATCTCTCAATATATGGACATGTTGGGCTCATTAGCCTGGTCACTAGTACTCTTTATATGGACATGTTGGACTACTCTGCCATGTACTAGTTCCCTGCAGATGAACTCTTTGAACTCCTCTGCCACGTAGCTTGAACTCTGTATATGGAAATGTTGCACTACCCTGCCATGTAGATAGCTCTCTGTATATAGACAAGTTGGACTCATCTGCCTTGGAGCTAGAACTTGGTATATGGATATATAAACTGATCTGCGAAGTGGGTAGCTCTCTGTATATGAACATATTGGAATTAGCTGCCATGTAGCTAGCTCTCAGTATTTGGACATGATGAACTCATCTGCCATGTAGCTAGTACCCTGTATATGGTTATGTTGGACTACTCTGCCATGTAGCTATCTCTCAGTGTATGGACACGTTGGACATATCTGTCATGTACCTAGAAATCTGTATATGGAAATGTTGTATTACTCTGCCATGTTGCTAGCTCTCTGTATATAGACAAGTTGGACTCATCTGCCTTGTAGCTAGAACTCTGTATATGGGAATGTTACACTACCCTGCCATATAGCTATCTCTCTGTATATGGACATTTTGTACTCGTCTGCCATGTAGCTAGGTGTCTGTACATGTATATGTTGGACTGATCTGCCAAGTT
Source organism: Chrysochloris asiatica (assembly GCF_000296735.1). Taxonomy (NCBI): domain Eukaryota; kingdom Metazoa; phylum Chordata; class Mammalia; order Afrosoricida; family Chrysochloridae; genus Chrysochloris; species Chrysochloris asiatica. The sequence goes on from NW_006408670.1 coordinate 5,954,429, forward strand.
GGTAGCTCTCTGTATATGAACATATAGGATTTGTATGCCATATAGCTAGTTCTCAGTATATGGATACTTTGGACACATGTGCCATGTACCTAGAACTCTGTATATTGAAGTGTTGCACTACTCTGACATGTAGCTAACTTTCAGTATATGGACATGTTGGTTTCAACTGGCATGTAGCTAATACTATGTTTATGGAAATGTTGCACAACCCTATCGTGTAGCTAGCTCTCTGTATATATACAAGGTGGACTCATGTGCCTTGTAGGTAGAACTCTGTATATGTAAATGGTGCACTACCCTGACATTTAGCTAGCTCTGTATATGGACCTTTAGGACTCATCTTCCATGTAGCTAGCTGTCTATACATGGCTATGTTGGACTGATCTGCCATGTAGGTAACTCTCTGTATATGAATATATTGGAGTTTTCTGCCCTGTAGGTGGCTCTCAGTATATGGACACGTTGAACACACGTGCCATGTAACTATTACCCTGAATATGGACTTGTTGGACTACACTGCCATGTTGCTAGCTCTCAGTATATGGACAGGTTGGACACATCTGCCATGTAACTAGAACTCTGTATATGGAAATGTTGCAGTACTCTGCCATGTAACTAACTCTCTGTATAAAGATAAGTTGTACTCATCTGCCTTGTAGCTAGAACTCTGTATATGGTAAAGTTGCACTACCCTGTCATGTGGCTAGCTCTCTATATATGGACATTTTGGACTCAACTTCCATGTATCTAGCTCTCTGTACATGGTTATGTTGGATTGATCTGCAAAATAGGTAGTTCCTAACATATGAATATATTGGACTTCTCTGTGCTTTAGGTGGCTCGCAATATATAGACGCGTTAGATACATCTGCCATTACAGCTACTACCCTGATTATGGACATGTTGGACTACTCAGCCATGTAGCTAGCTCTCAGTATGTGGACACGTTGGACACATCTGCCATGCAGCTAGAACTCTTTATATGGAAATGTTGCACTACTCTGCCATGTAGATAACTCTCTGAATATAGACAAGTTGGACTCATCTCCCTTATAGCTAGAACTCTGTATATGGAAATGCACTGCCCTGCCATGTGGCTAGCTCTCAGTATATGGACATTTTGGACTCATTTGCATGTAGATAGCTCTCTGACCATGGATATGTTGGACTGAACTGCCAAGTAGGTAGCTCTCTTTATATGAACATATTGGATTTGACTGCCATGTAGGTGGGTCTCAGTATATGAACTAGTTGGACACATCTGCCATGTAGCTAGAACTCTGTATATGGAAATGTTGCACTACTCTGCCATGTAGCTCTCTCTCTGTATATGGACAGGTTGGACACATCTGCCATGAAGCTAGAACTCTATATATGGAAATGTTGCAGTACTCTACCATGTAGCTAAATCTCTTTATAAAGACAATTTGTACTCATCTGCCATGTAGCTAGAACTCTGTATATGGAAATATTGTACTAACCTGCCATGTATTTCGATCTCTACATATAGACAAGTTGGACTCATCTTCATTCTATCTAGCAATATGCATATGGAAATGTTGCACTACCTTGTCATGTAGCTAGCTCTCTGTTTATGGATATTTTGGACTCATGTGCCATGTCGCTAGCTCTATGTACATGGATATGTTGGACTGATCTGCCAAATAATTAGCTCTCTGTATATGGACATATTGGACATGTCTGCCCTATAGATGGATCTCAGTATATGGACACGTTGGACACATCTGTCATGTAGCTTTTACCCTGAATGTTGACAAGTTGGACTACTGTGTTATGTAACTATCTCTCATTGTATGGACACATTGGACACATATGCCATGTACCTAGAATTCTGTATATGATAATGTTGCATTACTCTGCCATGTAGCTAGCTGTCTATAAATAGACAAGTTGGACTTATCTGGCTTATACCTAGAACTCTGTTTATGGAAATGCTGCACTACCCATCCATGTAGCTAGCGCTCTTCATATGGACATTTTGGACTCTTCTGCCATGTAGCCAGCTCTCTGTCCATGGATATGTTGGCCTGATCAGCCAAATAGGTCGCACTCTGTATATGAACATATTGAACTTGTCCGCCATGTAGGTGCCTCTCAGTATATGGACACGTTGGACCCATCTGCCATGTAGCTAGTATGCTGAATATGGACATGTTGCACTTCTCTGCCATGTAAGCTAGCTCTCAGGATATGAACACGTTGGACACATCTGCCATGTTGCTAGAACGCTGTATATGGAAATGTTGCAAGACCCTGACTTGTAGTTAGATTTCTGTATATAGACAAGTTGGACTCATCTGCATTGTAGCTAGAACTCTGTATATGGAAATGTTGCACTACCATGCCATGTAGCTAACACTCTGTATGTGGACGTTTTGGTCTTGTATGCCATGTAGCTAGCTCTCTGTACATGGATACGTTGGACTGATCTTCCAAGTAGGTAGCTCTCTGTATATGAATATATTGGACGTGTCTGCCAAGTAGCTAGCTCTCAGTATATGGACACGTTGGACACATCTGCAATGCAACTAGATCTCAATATATGGAAATGTTGCACTACACTGCCATGTAGCTAGCTCTCTGTATATTGACAAGTTGTACTCATCGGACTTGTAGCTAGAACTCTGTATATGATAATGATGCACTACCCTGCCATGTAGCTAGTTCTTTGTATATGGACATTTCAACTTGTCTGCCTTGTAGCTAGCTCTCTGTACATGGATATGTAGGACTGACCTGGCAAGTAGGTAGCTCTCTGTATATGAACATATTGTACTTGTCTGCCATGTTGCTAGTTGTCAGTATATGGACCCATTGGACACATCTGCCATATAGCTAGAACTCTTTATATGTAAATGTTTCACTACTCTGCCACGTAGCTAGCTCGCTGTATATAGACAAGTTGGACTCATCTGCATTGTAGCTAGAACTCTGTATATGGAATGTTGCACTACCCTGCAATGTAGC
>NW_006408670.1:5957516-5958832 GCF_000296735.1 Chrysochloris asiatica
ATGAACACGTTGGACACATCTGCCATGTTGCTAGAACGCTGTATATGGAAATGTTGCAAGACCCTGACTTGTAGTTAGATTTCTGTATATAGACAAGTTGGACTCATCTGCATTGTAGCTAGAACTCTGTATATGGAAATGTTGCACTACCATGCCATGTAGCTAACACTCTGTATAAGGATGTTTTGGGCTCGTCTGCCATGTAGCTAGCTTTGAATACGTGGGTATGTTGGACTGATCTGCCAAGTAGGTAGCTCTCTGTATATGAATATATTGGACATGTCTGCCATAAATTAGCTTTCAGTATATGGACACGTTGGACACATCTGCCACATAGCTAGAACTCTGTAAATGGAAATATTACACTATCCTGCCATGTAGTTAGATCTCTGTATATAGACAAGTTGGACTCATCTTCCTTGTAGCAAGGACTCTGTATATGGAAATGTTGCACTACCATGCCACGTAGCTAGCTCTCTGTATATGGACATTTTGGTCTTGTATGCTATGTAGCTAGCTCTCTGTACATGGATATGTTGGACTGATCTTCCAAGTAGATAGCTCTCTGTATATGAATATATTGGACTTGTCTGCCAAGTAGCTAGCTCTCAGTATATGGACATGTTGGACACATCTGCAATGCACCTAGATCTCAGTATATGGAAATGATGCACTACACTGCCATGTAGCTAGCTCTCTGTATATTGACAAGTTGTACTCATCGGACTTGTAGCTAGAACTCTGTATATGATAATGTTGCACTACCCTGCCTTGTAGCTAGCTCTCTGTACATGGATATGTAGGACTGACCTGGCAAGTAGGTAGCTCTCTGTATATGAACATATTGTAATTGTCTGCCATGTTGCTAGTTGTCAGTATATGGACCCATTGGACACATCTGCCATATAGCTAGAACTCTTTATATGGAAATGTTGCACTACTCTGACACGTAGCTAGCTCGCTGTATATAGACAAGTTGGACTCATCTGCATTGTAGCTAGAACTCTGTATATGGAATGTTGCACTACCCTGCAATGTAGCTAGCTCACTGTATATAGACAAGTTGGACTCATCTGCCTTGTAGCTAGAACTCTGTATATGTATATGTTGGACTGATCTGCCAAGTGCGTAGGTCTCTCTGTATATGCACATATTGGACTTCTCTGCCATATAGGTGGCTATCAGTATATGCACACGTTGGACACATGTGCAATGTAGCTTGGATCCTGAATATGGACATGTTGGACTATTCTGCCATGTAGCTAGCTCTCATTATATGGACAAGTTGGACTTATCTGCCATGTAGCTAGAACTCT
>NW_006408670.1:5959603-5961568 GCF_000296735.1 Chrysochloris asiatica
GGACAGTTTGGACACATCTGCCATATACCTAGATCTCTATATTTTGGAAATGTTGCAATACTCTGCCATGTAGCTAGCTTTCTGCATATAGACAAGTTTGACTCATCTGCCTTGTACCCAGAACTTTGTATATGGAAATGTTTCAATACCCTGCCATGTATCTAGCTCTCTGTATATGGACATTTTGGGCTCGTCTGCCATGTAGGTAGCTCTTTGTACATGGATATGGTGGTCTGATCTGTCATGTATGTAGCTCTCTCCATGTGATCATATTGGACTTGTCTGCCATGTAGCTAGCTCTCAGTATATGAACACGTTGGACTCATCTGCCATGTAGCTAGAACTCTGTGTATTGAAATGTTGCACTACACTGCCATATGGCTAGCTCTCTGTAAATAGACACGTTGGACTCATCTACCTTGTAGATAGGACTTAGTATATAGAAATGTTGCAATAACCTGCCATGTAGCTAGCTCTCCGCATATGGACATTTTGGACTCGTCTGCCATATAGCTAGCTCTCTGTACATGGATACTTAGGACTAATCTGCCCTATAGATAGCTGTCAGTATATGGACACATTGGACACATCTGTCATGTAGATAGATCTCTGTATATGCAAATGTTGAAGTACTCTGCCATGTAGGTATCTCTCTGTATATAGACAAATAGGACTCATCTGTTTTGTAGCTAGAACTCTGTATATGGAAATGTTGTACTACCCTGCCATGTAGCTAGCTCTCTGTATGTGGAGATTTTGGAATCTTCTGCCATATATCTAGCTCTCTGTACATGGATATGTTGGGCTGATCTGCCAAGTAGCTAGCTATATGTTTTTGAACATATTGGACTTATCTGCCATGCATTTAACTCTCAGTATTTGAACACGTTAGACACATATGCCAAGTAGCTAGAACTCTGTATATGGAAATGTTGCTCTACACTGCCATGTATCTAGCTCTCTGTATATGGACATTTTTGACTCATCTGCCATGTAGCTAGCTATCTGTATATAGACAAATTGGACTCATCTGCCTTGTAGCTAGAACTCTGTAAATGGAAATGTTGCCCTTCTTGCCATGTAGCTAGCTCTCTGTATATGGACATTTTTGAATTGTATGCCATGTTCCTAGCTCTCTGTACATGGGTAAGTTTGACCGATCTGACAAGTAGGTAGCTCGCTGTATATCAATATATTGGACTTGTCTGCCATGTTGCTAGCTCTCAGTATATGGACACGTTGGACACATCTGTCATGTTTCTAGAACTCTGTATATGGAAATGTTGCTCTACACTGCCATGTAACTACCTCTGTGCATATAGACCAGTTGGGTTCATCTACCTTGTAGTTAGAACTCTGTATATGGAAATGTTGTACTTCCCTCTCATGTACCTCTGTATATGGATATTTTGGACTCGTCTGCTATGTAACGATCTCTCTACATGGATATGTTGGACTGAGCTGCCAAGTAGGTAGATATCTGTGTATGAACATACTGGACTTTTCTGCCTTGTAGCTAGCTCTCTGTATATGGATATGATGGACTCATCTGCCATGTAGCTAGTACCCTGTATATGAACATGTTGGACTACTCTACCACGTAGCTAGCTCTCAGTATTTGGACACGTTGTACAAATGTGCAATGTAGCTAGAACACTTTATATGGAAATGTTGCACTACTCTGCCATGTAGACAAGTTGGACTCATCTGCCTTGTAGCTAGAACAGTGTATATGGAAATGTTGCACTACCCTGACATGTAGCTAGCTCCCTTTATATGGACATTTTGGACTCATATGCCATGTAGCTAGCTCTTTGTACATGGATATGATGTGAGACTGATCTTCTAAGATGTTAGCTCCTGTATATGAACATATTGGACTTGTCTGCCCTGTAGTTGGCTCTCAGTATATGGACACATTAGACACATCTGCAATGTAGCTAGAACACTTTATATGGAAATGTT
>NW_006408670.1:5962263-5967592 GCF_000296735.1 Chrysochloris asiatica
TAGCTCTCTGTATATTAACCTATTGAACTTGTGTGCCACGTAGTTGGCTCTCAGTATATGGACAAATTGGACCTATCTGCCATGCAACTAATACCCTCAATATGGACACGTTGGGCTACTCTGCCATGTAGCTATCTCTCTGTATATGGACAGGTTGGACACATCTGCCATGTACCTAGAACTCTGGATATGGAAATGTTGCACTACTCTTCCATGTAGCTAGCTCTCTATAAATAGAAAAGTTGGACTCATTTGGCTTGTACTTAGAACTCTGTATAAGGAAATGTTGTACTTCCCAGCCATGTAGCTAACTCTCTGCATATAGACATTTAGGACTCATCTTCCATATAGGCAGCTCTCTGTACTTGGATATGTTGGACTGACCTGGCAAGTAGGTAGCTCTCTGCATATGAACATATTGGACTTGTCCGCCATATATGTGGCTCGTAGTATATGGAAACGTTGGACCCATCTACCATGTAGCTAGTACCCTGAATATGGACATGTTGGACTACTCTGCCATGTAACTAGCTCTCAGTTATATGGAAACGTTGGACACATCTGCCATGTTGCTAAAACTCTGTATATGGAAATGTTGCAAGACCCTGCCATGTAGTTAGATTCCTATATATAGACAAGTTGGAATCAACTGCCTTGTAATAGCTCTCTGTACATGGATAAGATATGTTGGACTGATCTGCCAAGTAGGTAGCTCTCTGTATATGAACATATTGGACTTGTCTGTCCTGTAGGTGACTCTCAGTCAATGGACACATTGGACACATCTGCCGTGTAGCTTGAACTCTATATATGGAAATGTTTCAGTATTCTGCCATGTAGCTTGCTCTATGTATATGGACATGTTGGGCACATCTTCCTAATAGCTGTAACTCTGTACATTAGTATGTTGCATTACTCTACCAAGTAGTTAGATCTATATATATAGACAGGTTGCACTCATCTGCCTTGTAACTAGAAATATGTATATGGAAATGTTGCACTACCCTGCCATTTAGCTAGCTCTCTGTATGTGGACATTTTCGACTCGTTTTCCATGTAGCTAGCTCTCTGTACATAGATATGTTGAACTGATTTGATAAGTAGGTCACTCTGTGTATATGAACATATTGGACTTGTCTTCCATGTAGGTGGCTCTCATTATATGGACATGTTGGACACATCTGCCATGTAGCTAGTATCCTGAATATGGATTTGTTGGACTGCTCTTCCATGTAGCTAGCTCATAATGTATGGACACTTTGGATACATCTGCCATGTACCTAGAACTCTGTATATGGAAATGTTGCACTACCATGCCATGTAATTAGATCTGTGTATATAGACAAGTTGAACTCATCTGCCTTGTACGTAGAACTCTGTATATGGAAATGTTGCACTACCCAGCCATGTAGCTAGCTCTCTGTATATGGACATTTTGGACTCGTCTGCCATGTAGCTAGCTCTCTGTACATGGATATGTAGGACTGAGCTGCAAAGTAGGTAGCTCTCTGTGTATGAACATATTGAATAAGTGTCTCTTTGTATATGGATATGTTGGACACATCTGACTTGTAGCTACTACCCCAAATATGGACCTGTTGGTCTACTCTGCCATGTAGCTAGCTTTCAGTACATGGACACGTTGGACACATCTGCCATGTAGCTAGAACTCTGTATATGGAAATGGTGCGCTACCCTGCCATGTAGTTAGATCTCTGTATATAAACAAGTTGGACTCATCTTCCTTGTACGTAGAACTCTGTATATACTCTGTATATTGAAATGTTGCAATACCCTGCCATGTAGCTAGCTGTCTGTGCCATGTAGCTAGCTGTCTGCCATGTAGCTAGCTGTCTGTGCATGGATATGTTGGACTGATCTGCCAAGTAGGTAGCTCTCTGTATATGAACATATTGGACTTGTCTGACATGTAGCTATCCCTCAGTATATGAAATCATTGTACACATCTGCCATGTAGGTAGAACTCTGAATATGGACATGTTGGAGTAGTCTGCCAAGTAGCTAGCTCTCTATATATAGACAAGTTGGACTCATCAGCCTTGTAGCTAGAACTCTTTGTATGCAAATATTCCCCTAACTTGCCATGTGGCTAGCTCTCTCTATATGGACATTTTTGACTCTTCTGCCTTGTAACTAGCTCTCTGTACATGGATATGCTGGACCAATCTGCCAATTAAGTGGCTCTCTGTATATGAACATATGGGACATGTCTGCCATGTAGGTAGTTCTCAGTGTATGAACATCTTTGACACATCTGCCATGTAGCTAGAACTCTGTATATGGAAATGTTACACTACCCTGCCATGTAGGTAGCTCTCTGTTTATGGACATTTTGGACTTGTCTGTCATGTATCTAGCTCTCTGTACATGGATTTGTTGAACTGATCTGCCAAATAGGTAGATCTCTGTACATGAACATAATTGACTTCTCTGCCATGTAGGTTGTTCTCCATATATGGACACCTTGGACACATCTGACATGTAGCAAGAACTCTGTATATGGAAATGTTGCACTATCCTGCCATGTAGGTAGCTCTCTGTTTATGGAGATTTTGGACTCGTCTGTCATGTATCTAGCTCTCTGTACATGGAATTGTTGAACTGATCTGCCAAGTAGGAAGCTCTTTGTATATGAACATGTTGGATTGGTCTGCCATGTAGCTAGCTCTCAGTATATGGACATGTTGGACTGATCTGCCATGTACCTAGTACCCTATATAGGAATATGTTGAACTGCTCTGCCATGTAGCTAGATCTCAGTGTCTGGACACCTTGTAAACATCTGCCATGTAGCTAGAACTCTGTATATTTAAGTGTTGCAATATTCTGCCATGTAGTTATCTCTCTGTATATGGACATTTTAGACTGACCTGCCATGTAGCTAGCTCTCTCTACATGGAAATGTTGCACTACCCTGACATGTAGCTAGCTCTTTTTATAGAGACACTTTGGACTCGACTGACATGTAGCTTGAACTTTGCATATGGAAATGAACTCTTTATATGGGAATGTATTGTCTGCCATGTAGCTAGTTCTCAGTGTATATACACCTTGGACACATCAGCTATGTAGCAAGAAGTCTGTATACGGAAATGTTGCACTACCCTGCCATGTAGCTAGCTCTCTGTATATTGACAAATTGGACTAATCTGCCTTGCAGCTAGAACTCTGTATATGGAAATGTTGCACTACCCTGCTATGTAAGTAGCTCTCTATATATGAACATTTTGGACTCGTCTGTCATGTATCTAGCTCTCTGGTCATGGATTTGTTGAACTGATGTGCCAAGCAGGAAGCTCTCTGTATATGATCATATGGGACTTGTCTGCCATGTAGCTAGCTCTCAGTATATGAACATATTGGACTCATCTGCCATGTAGCTAGTACCCTGTATATAGACATGTTGGACTTCTCTTCCATGTAGCTAGCTCTGAGTGTCTGTACACGTTGAACACATCTTCCATGTACCTAGAACTCTGTATATGTAAATGTTGCACTATTCTGCCATGTAGCTAGCTCTCTGTTTATGGACATTTTGGATTCCTCTGCCATGTTGCTAGCTCTCTGTACATGGATATTTTATACTGATCTTCGAAATAGGTAGCTCTCTGTATATGAACATATTGGACTTCTTTGCCATGGTGCTAGCTCTCAGTATGTGAACACTTTGGAATCATCTGCCATGTAGCTTTAACTCTGCACAAGGAAAAGATGCACTAATCTGTGATGTAGCTAGCTCTCTGTATATGAACATTTTTGATTCGTCTGATATATAGGTATCTCCCTGTGCATAGATTGCTTTGACTGATCTGCCATGTAGCTATCTCCCAGTATCTGGACAAGATGGACATATCTGCAATGTAGCTAGTAGCCTGAATATGGTCATGTTAGACTACTCTGCCATGTAGGCAGCTCTCAGTATATGGACACGTTGGAAACATCTGCCAAGTATCTTGAATTCTGTATATCAAAATGTTGCACTACCCTGCCATGTAGCTAGCTCTTTTTATATGGACATTTTGGTCTCGTCTGCCATGTAGCTATCTCTCTTTACATGGATATGTTGAACTGACCTGCCAAGTAGGTAGCTCTCTGTATGTGAACATATTGGACTTGTCTGCCATGTAGGTGGCTCTCTGTAAATAGACACGAAGTATCCATCTGCCATGTAGGTAGCACTCTGAATATGGACATGTTAGACTACTCTGCCATGTAGCTATCTCTCAGTATATGGACACGTTAGACACATCTGCCATGTAGCTAGAATTCTGTATATGGAAATGTTGAACTACCCTGCCATGTAGCTATCTCTCTGTATATGGACATTTTGGATTCGTCTGCCATGTAGCTATCTCTCTGTACATGGATATGTTGGACTGATCTGCCAAGTAGGTGGCTCTCTGTATATGAACACATTGGACTTGTCTGCCATGTAGGTGACTCTCAGTATATGGACACTTTGGACACATCTGCCATGTAGCTAGCACTCTGAATATGGACATGTTAGACTACTCTTCCATGTAGCTAGCTCTCTGTTTATAGACAAGTTCTTCTCATCTGCTTTATAGCTAGAACTCTGTATATGGAAATGATGCACTACCCTGGCATGTATCTCTCTGAATATGAACATAATGGACTTCTCTGCCATGTAGCTATCTCTCAGTATATGGACACTTTGGACACATCTGACATGTAGCTAGAATTCTGTATATGTAAATGTTGAACTACACTGCCATGTAGTTAGCTCTCTGTATATGGACATTTTGGATTCATCTGCCATGTAGCTATCTCTCTGTACATAGATGTGTTGGACTGATCTGCCAAGTAGGTAGCTCTCTGTATATGAACTTATTGGACTTGTCTGCCATGTAGGTGGCTCTCAGTATTTGGACACGTTGGATCCATCTGCCATGTAGCTAGCACTCTGAATATGGACATGTTAGACTAATCTGCCATGTAGCTAGCTCTCTGTATATAGACAACTTCTTCTTATCTGCCTTATTGCTAGAACTCTGTATATGGAAATGCTGCACTACCCTGACATGTAGCTAGCTCTCTGTATATGAACATAATGGACTTCTCTACCATGTAGCTAGCTCTCTATACATGGGTAGGTTGAACTGATTTGCCAAGTATGTAGTTCTCTGTATATGAACATATTCAACTTGTCTGCCATGTAGCTAGATCTCAGAATATGGTCATGTTTTACGTATCTGCCATATAGTTAGAACACTGTATTTGGAATTGTTCGACTACTGTGCCTTGTACGTTGCCCTCAGTATATGGACACATTGGAAACATCTGCGAT
>NW_006408670.1:5967948-5968433 GCF_000296735.1 Chrysochloris asiatica
TAGAACTCTGTATATGGTAATATTTCACTACCTTCCATGTATCTAGATCTCTGTATATGGATATTTTTGTCTTGTCTGAAATGTAGCTAGTTCTCTGTACGTGGATATGTTGGACTGATCTGAGAAATAGGTAGCTCTCTGTATATGAATGTTTTGGACTTGTCTGCCATGTAGCTAGCTGTCAGTATATGGACACGTTGGTCATATCTTCCATGTAGCTAGAACCCTGTATATGGAAATGTTGCACTGCTCTACCATTTAGCTAGCTCTCTGTATATAGACAAGTTGGACTCATTTGCATTATAGATAGAAATCTGTATATGGAATGTTGCACTACCCTGCCATGTAGCTAGCTCTCTGTATACGAACATTTTGGATACGTCTGCCATGTAGGTAGCTCTCTGTACATGGATATGTTGGACTGATCTGCCAAGTAGTTATATCTCTGTATATGAACATATTGGACTTGTCTGCCATGTAGCTAG
>NW_006408670.1:5968613-5978443 GCF_000296735.1 Chrysochloris asiatica
ATAGACAAGTTGGACTCATCTGCCTTTTACTGAGAACTCTGTATATGGAAATGTTTCACTCTCCTGCTGTGTAGCTAGCTCTTAGTATATGGACATGTTGGACTAATCTGCCATGTAGATAATAAACTTTATATGGACATGTGGGAGTACTCTGCCTTGTAGCTAGCTCTCAGTATATGGACACGTTGGATACGTCTGCCATGTACCTAGGACTGTGTATATGGATATGTTGCACTACTCTGCCATGTAGCTAGCTCTCTGTATATAGACATGTTGGACACATCTGCCATGTAGCTAGAACTCTGTATATGGGAATGTTGCACTACTGTGCCATGTAGCAGACTCTCTGTTTATAGAAAAGTTGGACTCATCTGCCTTGTACCAAGAACTCTATATATGGAAATGTTTCATTACCCTGCCCTGTAGCTATCTCTCTGGAAATGGACATTTTGTGCTCTTCTGCATAGAGCTGGCTCTCTGTAATTGCTTACGTTGGAGTAATCTGACAAGTAGGTATCTCTCTGTATATTAACATAATGTACTTCTCTGCCATGTAGCTAGCTCTCAGTATATGGGCACATTGAACACATCTGCTATGTACCTAGAACTCTGTATATGGGAATGTTGCACTACACTAACATCTAGCTAGCTCTCTGTATATGGACACTATGGACGTGTGTACCATGTAGCTAGCTCTCTGTACATGGATATATTGGACTGATCTGCGAAGCCAGTAGCTCTGTGTATATGAGCACAGTGGATTTGTCTGCCATGTATGTGACTCTCAGTATATGGACACGTTGGGCACAACAGCCATGTAGATGGTACCCTGAATATAGACTTGTTGGACTACTCGCCCATGTAGCTAGCTCTCAGTCCATGGACACGTTGGGCACATATTCCATGTAGCTAGAACTCTGTATATGGAAATGTTGCACTACTTTGCCATGTCGCCAACTCTCTGTAAATAGACAAGTTGGACTCATCTGCCATGTAGCTAGAACTCTGTATATGGAAATGTTGCACTACACTGCTATGTAGCTAGCTCCCTGTATATGTACATTTTGGACTCGTCTAACAAGTAGATAGCTCTCTGTACATGGATATGTTGGACTGATCAGCCAAGTAGGTAGATCTCTGTATATTAACATATTGGACTTGTCTGCCGTGTATGTAGCTCTCAGTATATGGACACTTTGGACACATCTGCCATGTAGCTAGAACTCTGTATATAGAAATGTTGCACTACTCTTCCGTGTAGCTAGCTCTCAGTTTATGGACACGTTGGACACATCTGCCATGTAACTAGAACTCTGTATATAGAAATGTTGCTCTTCCCTGTCATGTAGCTAGATTTCTGTATATAGACAAGTTGGAATCATAGGCCTTGTAGCTAGAACTCTGTATTTGGAAATGTTGCCCTACCATGCCATGTAGCTAGCTTTCTGTATATAGACAAGTTGGACTCATCTGCCTTGTACCTAGAAATCTGTATATAGAAATGTTTCACTAGCCTGCCATGTAGCTATTTCTCTGTATATGGACATTTTGGGCACATCTACATAGAGCTAGCTCTCTATACATGTTTATGTTGGACTGATCTTTCAAGTATATAGCTCTCTCTATATTAACATATTGAACTTGTCTGCCATGTAGCTAGCTCTCAGTATTTGGAGATGTTGGTGACATCTGCCATGTACCTAGAAATCTGTGTATGGGAATGTTGCACTACTCTGCCATGTAGCAATCTCTCTGTATATAGACAAGTTGGACTCATCTTCCTTGTACCTAAAAATCTGTGTATGGAAATGGTTCACTACCCTGCCCTGTAGCTATCAATCTGTATATGGACATTTTGGGCTCATCTGCATAGAGCTAGCTCTCTATACATGCTTATGTTGGACTGATTTGACAAGTAGGTAGCTCTCTGTATATGAACATATTGTACTCGTCTGCCATGTAGGTAGCTCTCAGTATATGGACATGTAGGACTCATCTGACATGTACCTAGAACTCTGTATATGGGAATGTTGCACTACTCTAACATGTAGCTCGCTCTCTATATATACACAAGTTGAACTCATCTGCTTTGTAGCTAGAACTCTGTATATGGAAATGTTGCTCTAGCTTGCCATTTAGTTAGCTCTCTGTATATGGACATATTGGTCGTGTGTACTATGTAGTACTATCTGTACATGGACATACACAGATAGTACTACTGTACATGGAAATATTGGATTGATCTGCGAAGTTGGTTGCTCTCTGTATATGAACATATTGGACTTGTCTGACATTTAGGAGGCTCTCAGTATATGGACATATTGGACCCATCTGCCATGTAACTAGCACTCTGGAAATGGACATGTTAGACTACTCTTCCATGTAGCTAGCTCTCAGTATATGGACACATTGGACACATCTGCCATGTAGCTAGAACACTGTATATAGAAACGTTGCACTACTCTGCCATGTAGTTAGCTCTCTGTATATAGAAAATTTGGACTCATCTGCTTTATAGCTAGAACTCTGTATATGGAAATATTGCACTACCCTGCCATGTAGCTATCTCTCTGCATATGGACATTTTGGCCTTGTCTGCCATGTTGCTAACTCTCTGTACATGGATATGTTGGACTGATTTGCCAAGTAGGCAGCTCTGTGTATATTAACATATTGGACTTGTCTGCCATGTAGGTAGCTCTCAGTACATGGACATGTTGGACACATCTGCCATGTAGCTTGAACACTGCATATGGAAATGATGCACTACTCTGACATTTAGCTAGCTCTCTGTATTTGGACATTTTGGAATCGTCTGCCATGTAGCTAGCTCTCTATAAATGGATATGTTTGATTGATCTGCCAAGTAGGTAGCTCTCTGTATATGAACATATTGGACTTGTCTGCCATGTAGGTGGCTCTCAGTATATGGACATGTTGGACCCATCTGACATGTAGCTAGCACTCTGGAAATGGACATGTTAGACTACTCTTCCATATAGCTATCTCTCAGTAGATGGAAATGTTGGACACATCTGCCAAATAGCTAGAATTCTCTATATGGAAATGTTGCTCTACCCTGCCCTTTAGCTAGCTCTCTGGACATTTTTGGCTCATCTGCCATGTAGCTATCTCTCTGCACATGGATATGTTGGACGGATCTGCCAAGTAAGTAGCTGTCTGTATATGAAAATATTGGACTTGTCTGCCCTGTAGGTGGATCTCAGTATATGGACACATTGAATCTATCTTCCATGTAGCTTGCACTCTGAATATGGACATGTTAGATTACTCTGCCATGTAGCTATCTCTCAGTATATGGACACGTTGGACACATCTGCCATGTAACTAGAATTCTGTATATGGAAATGTATGCACTGCCCTGACATATAGATAGCTCTCTATATGGGCATTTTGGATTGGTCTGCCATGTAGCTATCTCTCTGTACATGGATACATTGGACTGATCTGCCAAGTAGGTAGCTCTCTGTATATGAACATATTGGACTTGTCTGCCATGTAGGTTGCTCTCAGTATATGGACACGTTGGACACATCTGCCATGTAGCTAGCACTCTGAATATGGACATGTTAGACTACTCTGCCATGTAGCTAGCTCTCTGTATCAGACAAGTTGGACTCATCTGCCTTATAGCTAGAACTCTGTATATGGTAATGTTGCACTACCCTGCCATGAAACAAGCGCTCCGCATATGGACATTTTGGACGAGTCTCCCTTGAAGCTAGCTCCATGTACATGGATATGTTGGACTGATCTGCCAAGTAGGTAGCTCTCTGTATATGAATATATTGGACTTGTCTCCCATTAGGTAGCTCTCGGTATATGGACACATTGGACACATTTGCCATGAAGCTAGTATTCTGAATATGGACATGTTGGACTACTTGAACATGTAGCTAGCTCTCAGTAAATGGACATGATGGACATATCTGCCATGTAGCTACAACTCTGTATATGGAAATGTTGCACTTCCCTACCATGTAGTTAGATTTCTGTATATAGACAAGTTGGAATCATATGCCTTGTAGCTAGAACTCTGTTTATGGAAATGTTACAATATTCTGCAATATAGCTAACTCTCTGTATATAGACAAGTTGGACTCATCTACCTTGAAGCTAGAATTCTATATATGAATATATTGGACTAGTCTGTCATGTAGCTAGCTCTCAGTATATGGACACGGTGAATTCATCTGGCATGTAGCTGGTATCCTGTATATGGACATGTTGGACTATTCTGCCTTGTAGCTAGCTCTCATTATATGGACATGTTGGACACATCTGCCATGTAGCTAGAACTCTGTATATGGACATTTTGGTCTCATCTGCACAGAGCTATCTCTCTGTACATGGTTATGTTGCACTGATCTGACAAGTAAGTAACTCTCTGTATATGAACATATTGGACTTCTCTGCCATGTAGGTAGCTCTCAGTATATGGACACATTGGACACATCTGCCATGTACCTAGAACTCTGTATATGGGAATGTTGCACTATTTTGCCATGTAGCAGGCTCTCTGTATATAGACTATTTGGACTCATCTGCCTTGTAGGTAGAACTCTGTATATGGAAATGTTGCACTACACTGTCATGTAGCATGCTCTCTGTATATGGACATTTTGTACTCGTCTGCCATGTAGCTAGATCTCTGTCCATGAATATATTGGACTGATCTGCCAAGTAGGTAGCCTTCTGTATCTGAACATATTGGACTTGTCTGCCATGTAGCTACCTCTCAGTATATGGACACTTTGGACACATCTGCCATGTAGCTAGAACTCTGTATATGGAAATGTTGCACTACTCTGCCATGTAGCTAGCTCTCTGTATATACACAAGTTGGATTCAACTTCCTTGGAGCTTGAACTCTGTATATGGAAATGTTGCACTACCCTTCCATGTGGTTAGCTCTCTGTATATGTATATTTCGGACTCATCTGCCATGTAGCTTGCTTTTTGTACATGGATATGTTGGACTGATCTACCAAGTTGGTAGCTCTCTATATATTAACATATTGAACTTGTCTGACATGTAGGTAGTTCTCAGTATATGGACACTTTGGACTCATCTGCCATGTAGCTTGAACTCTGTATATGAAAACGATGCTCTACTTTGCCATGTAGCTAGCTCTCTGTATTTGAACATTTTGGATTCGTATGCCAAGAAGCTAGCTCTCTGTATATGGTTATGTTGGACTGATCTGCCATGTAGTGAGCTCTCTGTATATGAACATATTGGACTTTTCTGCCATGTAGCTAGCTCTCAGTATATGGGCATGGTGGACTCATCTTCCATTTAGCTAGTATCCTTGATATGGACATGTTGGACTACACTGCCTTGTAATTAGCTCTCAGTATATGGACCCATTGGACATATCTGCCATGTACCTAGAACTATGTATATGGAAATGTTGCACTTACCTGCCGTGTAGCTAGCTCACTGTATATGGACAATTTGGACTCGTCTGCCATGTAGTTAGCTCTCTGTTCATGGATGTGTTTGACTGATCTGCCAATTAGGTAGCTCTCTGTATATGAACATGTTGGACATGTCTGCCATGTAGGTAGTATCTTGTATATGGCCATGTTGGACTACTCTTCCTTGTAACTAGCTCTCAGTATATGGACACGTTGGACACATCTGCCATGTAACTAGAACTCTGTTTATGGAAATGTTGCACTTCCCTGCCATGTAGTTAGATTTCTGTATATAGACAAGTTGGAATCATCTGCCTTGTAGCTAGAACTCTGTATAAGGAAATGTTGCACTACCCTGCCATCTAGCTAGCTCTCTGTATATAGACGAGTTGGACTCATCTGCCTTGTACTTAGTAATCTGTATATGGAAATGTTTCACTACCCTGCTGTGTAGCTATCTCTCTGTATATGGACATTTTGGGCTCATCTGCATAGAGCTAGCTCTCTGTACATGGTTATGTTGCACTGATCTGACAAGTAGGTAACTCTCTGTATATGAACATTGGATTTCTCTGTCATGTAGCTAGCTCACAGTATATGGACATGTTAAACACTTCTGCCATGTAGCTAGTAAACTGAATATGGACATGTTGAACTACTCTGCCATGTAGCTATCTTTCTGTACATGGATATGTTGGACATATCTGTCAAGTAGGTAGCTCTCTGTATATGAATATATTGGAGTTGTCTGCCATGTAGGTGGCTCTCAGTATATGAACAAGTTGGGCATATCTGCCATGTAGCTAGTACCCTGAATATGGACATGTTGGACTACTCTGCCCTGTAGCTAGCTCTCAGTATATGGATAAGTTGGACACAGCTACCATGTAGCTAGAACTCTGTACATGGAAATGATGCACTACCCTGCCATGAAGTTAGATCTCTCTATATATTGACAAGTTGGACTCATCTGCCTTGTAGCTATAACGCTGTATATGGACATATTGGACTCGTCTGCCATGTGGCTCTCTCTCTGTACATGAACATGTTTAACTGATATGCCACATAGGTAGCTCTGTGTATATTAACATATAGGACGTGTCTGCCTTGTAGGTAGCTCTCAATATATGGACACCTTGGACACATGAACCACGTAGCTCGGATTCTGTATAAGGATATGTTGCACTACCCTGCCATGTAGCTAGCTCTCAATATATGGACATGGTGGACTCCTCTGCCATGTATCTAGTACCCTGTATATGGACATGTTGGAATGCTCTGCCATGTAGTTAGTTCTCATTGTATGAACATGTTGGCCATATCTGCCATGTACCTAAAACTCTGTATATGGAAATGTTGTACTACTCTGCCATGTAGCTGTCTCTCTGTATATGGACATTTTGGACTTGTCTGACATGTAGCTAGGACTCTGTACATGGATATGTTGGATTGATTTGCCAAGTAGGTAGCTTTCTATATATGAACATATTGGACTTGTCTGCCATGTAACTAGCTCTCAGTATATGATCATGTTGGACTCCTCTGCTATGTAGCTAGCACCCTGTATAAGGACATGTTGTACTATTCTGCCATGTAGCTAGCGCTCAGTATTTGGACAAGTTGGACACATCTGCCATGTAGATAGAACTCTGTATGTAGAAATGTTGCACTACCATGACATGTAGGTAGCTCTATGTATATGGACATTTTGGACTCATCTGCTATGTAGCTTGCTCTCTTTACATGGATATTTTGGACTGATCTACCATGTAGGTAGCTCTCAAAATATGGACACGTTGGACACATCTGCTATGTAGGTACAACTCTGTATATGGAAATGTTGCACTACTCTGCCATGTAGCTAGCTCTCTGTATATAGACAAATTGGACTCATCTGCCTTGTAACTAGAACTCTGTCTATGGAAGTGTTGCACTACCCTGCCATGTAGCTAGATCTATTTAGATGGAGATTTTAGACTTGTCTGCCATGTAGCTAGCTCTCTGTACATGGATATGTTGGACTGATCTGCCAAGTAGGTAGCTATCTGTTTATGAACATACTGAACTGTTCTGCCTTGTAGCTAGCTCTCTGTATATGGATATTTTGGGTTCATCTGCCAAGTAGGTAGCCCTCTTTATATGAACATATTTGACTTGTCTGCCATGTAGCTAGCTCTCAGTATATGGAAACATTGAACACATCTGCCTTTTAGCTAAAACTCTGAATATGGACATGTTGGAGTACTCTGTATATGGAATATGGAGTACTCATTATATGGACACGTTGGACTCATCTGCCATGCAGTTAGTACCCTGTTTAAGGAAATGATGGACTACTCTGCTATGTAGCTAGCTCTCTGTATATGGACATTTAGGACTTGTCTGCCATGTAGCTACCTCTCTGTACATGGGTATGTTGGGTTGATCTGCCAAGTAGGTGTTGTTGTTGTTGTTATGTGCCATTGAGTTGGTTCCGACCCATAGCGACCCTGTATAGTGTTTCCGAGGGTGTAAATCTTTACGGGAGTATAAAGCCTCATCTTTCTCCCGCGGAGCAGCTCGTAGTTTTGAACCGCTGATCTTAAGGTTCACACCCCAATTCATAACCACTACGCTACCAGCGCTCCTAGTAGGTAGCTCTCTGTATATGAACATATACGACTTGTCTGCCTATAGGTGGCTCTCAGGAAATGGACACGTTGGACACATCTGCCATGACCTATACCTTGAAAATGTACATGTTGGCCTACTCTGCCATGTAGCTAGCTCTTTGTATATGGACACATTGAATACATCTGCCATGTAGCTTGAACTCTGTATATGGAAATGTTACACTATTCTGCCATGTAGTTAGCTCTCTGTATATGGACATATTGGAATCGTCTGCCATGTAGCTAGCTCTCTGTACATGGATATGTTGAACTGATATGCCAAGAAGCTAGCTCTCTTTTATGTTGTAACTGATCTGCCAAGTAGGAAGCTCTCTGCATATGGACATTTTGGACTCGTTTGCCATGTAGCTGCCTCTCTGTACATGGATATGTTGGACTGATCTGCCAAGTAGGTAGCTCTCTGTATATGGACATTTTGGACTCGTTTGCCATGTAGCTAGCTCTCTGTACATGGATATGTTGGACTGATCTGCCAAGTAGGTAGCTCTCTGTATATGAACATATTGGATTTGTCTGCCATGTAAGTGACTCTCAGTATATGGACATGTTGGACACATCTGCCATGTAGTTACTACCCTGAATATGGACATGTTGGACTACTCTGCCGTGTAGCTAGCTCTCAGTTTATGGACACGTTGGATACATCTGTCATGTAGCTAGATCTCTGTATGTGGAAATGGTGTGCTGCTCTGACATGTAGCTAGCTCTCTGTATATAGACAAGTTGGACTCATCTGCCTTGTACCTAGAACTCTGTAAATGGAAATGTTTCACTACCCTGCCATGAAGCTAGCTCTCTGTATAGGGACATTTTGGACTCGTCTTCCATGTCCTAGCTCTCTGTACATGGATATGTTGTACTGATCTGCCAAGTGGGTAGTTCTCTGTATATGAACATATTGGACTTGTCTGCCATGTTGCTACTAGTATATGGACACGTTGGACACATCTGCCATGTAGCTTAAACTCTGTATATGGAAATGTTGCACTAAGATGCCATATAGCTAGCTCTCTGTAAATGGATATGTTGGACTATCTGCCAAGTAGGTTGCTCCCTGTATATGAACATATTGGATTTGTCTGCAATGTAAGTGGCTCTCATTATATGGACACATTGGACACATCAGCCATGTAGCTACTCCCCTGAATATGGACATGATGGACCACCCTGCCATGTAGCTACCTCTCAGTATATGGACACATTGGACACATCTGCCATGAAGCTAGATCTCTGTATATGAAAATGGTGTGCTACTCTGCCATGTAGCTACCTCACTGTAAATACACAAGTTGGACTCATCAGCCCTGTTTCTAGAACTCTGTATATGGAGATGTTGCACTACCCTGCCATGTGGCTAGCTCTCTGTAAATGGACATTTTGGACTCCTCTGCCATGTAGCTATCTCTTTGTACATGGATATGTTGGACTGATCTGCCAAGTAGGTATATCTCTTTATATGAACATATTGAACTCGTCTGCCTTGTCGACACGTTGGACACATCTGCCATGTAGCTAGTAGCGTGAATTTGAACTTATTGGACTGGTCTGCCATGAAGCTAGCTCTCAATGTATGGACATGTTGGATACATCTGCCATGTACCTAGATCCCTGTATATAGAAATGTTGCACTACCCTGCCATGTAGTTAGATCTCTGTATACAGACAAGTTGGACTCATCTGCCTTGTAGCTAGAACTCTGTATATGGAAATGTTGCA
>NW_006408670.1:5978543-5981865 GCF_000296735.1 Chrysochloris asiatica
TAGTTAGATCTCTGTATACAGACAAGTTGGACTCATCTGCCTTGTAGCTAGAACTCTGTATATGGAAATGTTGCAGTACTCTGCTATGTAGCTAGCTCTCTGTATATAGAAAAGTTGGACTCATCTGCCTTGTAGCTAGAAATCTGTATATGGAAATGTTGCACTACACTGCCATGTGGCTAGCTTTCTGTATATGGACATTTTGGACTCCTATGCCATGTAGCTATGTCTCTCTACATGGATATGTTGGACTAATCTGCCAAGTAGGTTTATCACTTTATATGACCATATTGGACTTGACTGCCATGTAGGTGGATCTCAGTATATGGACACGTTGGACACATCTGCCATGTAGCTAGTAGCGTGAATTTGGGCTTATTGGACTGGTCTGCCATGAAGCTAGCTCTCAATGTATGGACATGTTTGATACATCTGCCATGTACCTAGAACACTGTATATGGAAATGTTGCACTACCCTGCCATGTACTTAGATCTCTGTAAATAGACAAGTTGGACTCATCTACCTTGTAGCTAGAACTCTGTATATGGAAACTTTGAACTACACTGCCATGATGCTAGGTCTTTGTATATGGATATGTTACACTGTATATGGACATTTTGGACTCGTCTGCCATGTAGCTAGCTCTATGTACATGGATATGTTACACTGATCTGCGAAGTAGGTATCTCTCTGTAAATGAACATACTGTACCTGTCTGCCACGTAGCTAACTCTCAATATATGGACATGTTGGACTACTCTGCCATGTAGATAGCTCTCCTTGTATGGACATGTTGGACACATCTGCCATATACGTAGACCTCTGTATGTGGAAATTATGGTTTACTGTGTCATGTAGCTAACTCTCTGTATATACACAAGTTGGACTGATTTGCCTTGTACCTAGAATTCTGTATATGGAAATGTTTCACTACACTGTCATGTAGCTAGCTCTCTGTAGATGGACATTTTCGACTCGTCTGCCATATAGCTAGCTCTCTGTACATGGATATGTTGGGCTGAACTGCCAAGTAGGTCACTCTCTGTATATGAACATATTGGAATTGTCTGCCATGAAGATAGCTCTCAGTATATGCACACGTTGGAAACATCTGCAATATAGCTAGAACTCTGAATATAGATATGTTGGAGTACTCTGCCATGTAGTTAGCTCTCTGTATATAAACAATTTGTATTCATCTGCTTTGTAGCTAGAACTCTGAATATGGAAATGTTGTACTACACTGCCATGTAGCTAGCTCTCTGTATATGGACATTTTGGTCTCGTCTGCCATATAGCTAGCTCACTGTACATGGGTATGTTCTACTGATCTGCCAAGTAGGTAGCTCTCTGTATATGCACATATTGGACTTGTCTGCCCTGTAGGTGGCTCTCAGTCTATGGACATGTTGGACACTTCTGCCATGTAGCTACTACCCTGAATATGGACATGTTGAACTACTCTGCCATGTAGCTAGCTTTCAGTATATGGACACGTTGGACTCATCTGCCATGTGGCTCGAACTCTGTATATGGAAATGTATCACTATTCTGCCATGTAGCTAGCACTCTGTATATGGACATTTTGGACTAGTCTGCCATGTTACTAGCTCTCTGTACATTACTATGTTTGACTGATCTGCCAAGTAGGTAGTTCTCTGCATATGAACTTAGAGGAATTGTCTGCCACGTAGGTAGCTCTCTGTATATGAACACCTTAGACACATCTTCCATGTAGCTGGAACTCAGTATATGGAAATGTTGTACTACCCTGATATGTAGCTAGCGCTCTGTATATGGACATTTTGGAATCGTCTGCCATGTAGCTAGCTCTGCGTACATGGATATATTGGACTCATCTGCCAATTAGGTAGCTCTCTGTATATGAACATAGAAGACTTGTCTGCCCTGTAGGTGGGTCTCAGTATATGGACACATCGGACACTTTTGCCATGTACCTACTACCCTGAATATGGACATGTTGAACTACTCTGCCATGTAGCTTGCTTTCTGTATATGGACACTTTGGACACATCTGCCATGTAGCTTGAACTCTGTATATGGAAATGTTTCACTATTCTGCCATGTAGCTAGCACTATGTATATGGACATTTTGGACTTCTCTGCCATGTTACTAGCTCTCTGTACATTGCTATGTTGGACTGATCTGCCAAGTAGGTTGTTCTCTGTATATGAACATAGAGGAATTGTCTGCCACGTAGGTAGCTCTCTGTATATGAACTCTTTAGACACATCTTCCATGAAGCTGGAACTCAGTATATGGAAATGATGTACTACCCTGATATGTTGCTAGCTCTCTGTATATGAAATTTTGGAATCGTCTGCCATGTAGCTTGTTCTGTGTACATGGATATACTGGACTCATCTCCCAGTTAGGTAGCTCTCTGTATATGAACATATTGGACTTTTCTGCTCTCAATATATGGACAAGTTGGACATATAAGGCATGTAGCTAGAACCCTGAATATGGACTTGTTGGTCTACTCTGCCATGTAGCAAGCTCTCTGTACATGGATATGTTGGACTGATCTGCCAAGTACGTAGCTCTCTGTATATCAACAAATTGTACTTCTCTGCCATGTAGGTGACTCTCAGTATATTTCTGGCATATAGCTAGAACTCTGTAAATGGAAATGGTGTGCTACTCTGCCATGTAGCTATTGCTCTGTATATAGAGAAGTTGGACTTATCTGCCTTGTTGCTAGAACTCTGTATATGGAAATGTTGCACTACCCTGCCATGTGGCTAGCTCTCTGTATATGGACATTTTTGACTCGTCTGCCATTTTGCTAGCTCTCTGTACATGGATATGTTGAACTAATCTGCCAAGTAGGTATATCTCTTGATATGAACATATTGGACTTGTCTGCCATGTAGTTGGCTCTCAGTATATGGACAAGTAGGACACATCAGCCTTGTAGCTAGTACCCTGAATATGGACATGTTGAAGTACTCTGCTATGTAGCTAGCTCTCAGTATATGGACACGTTGGACACATGTGCCTAATAGCTGTAACTCTGTAAATGGAAATGTTGCTCTACACTACCAGGTAGTTAGAACTTTATATAAAGACAGGTTGGACTGATCTGCCTTGTAGCTAGAAATATGTGTATACAAATGTTTCACTACCCTGCCATTTAGCTAGCTCTCAGTGTCTGCACACGTTGGACACATCTGCCATGTGCCTAGAGCTCTGTATATGTAAATGTTGCACTATTCTGCCATGTAGCTAGCTCTCTGTATATGGACATTTTGGACTTGTCTGCCATGTTGCCAGCTCTCTGTACATGGAAATGTTGG
>NW_006408670.1:5981965-5983948 GCF_000296735.1 Chrysochloris asiatica
TGCACTATTCTGCCATGTAGCTAGCTCTCTGTATATGGACATTTTGGACTTGTCTGCCATGTTGCCAGCTCTCTGTACATGGAAATGTTGGACTGATCTGCCAAGTAGGCAGCTCTCTGTATATCAATGTATTGGACTTCTCTGCCATATAGCTAGCTCTCAGTATATGGACACGTTGGCCACATCTGTCATGGAGCTGGAACTCTGTATATGGCAGTGTTGCACTATTCTGCCATGTAGCTAACTCTCTGTATATAGACAAGTTGGACTCATCTGCCTTGTAGGTAGAACACTGTATATGGAAATTTTTCTCTACCTGGCATGAAGCAACCTCTCTGTATATGGACATTTTGTACTCGTCTGTCATGTAGCTAGCTCTCTCTAAATGGATATGTTGGACTAATCTGCCAAGTAGATAGCTCTCCGTATATGAACATAATTGACTTGTCTGCCATGTAGGTAGCTCTCAATATGTGGCCACCTTGAACACATCTGCCATGTAGCTAGAACTCTGTATATGGAAATGTTGCACTATGCTGCAATGTAGCTAGCTCTCTGTTTATGGACATTTTGGACTCGTCTGCCATGTAGCTAGCTCTGTGTACGTGGATATTTTACACTGATCTTCGAAATAGGAAGCTGTCTGTCTGAACATATTGGACTTGTGTGCCATGTAACTAGCTCTCAATATATGAACACTTTGGACTCATCTGCCATGTAGCTTGAACTCTGTACATGGAAAAGATGCACTACTCTGTGATGTAGCTAGCTCTCTGTATATGGACGTTTTCGACTCATCTGATATGTAGGTAGCTCTCTGTGCATGTTTTTTTTGTTTGTTTGTTTGTTTGTTTTTACTGATCTGCCATGTAGCTAGCTCTCAGTATCTGGGCAAGTTGGACACATCTGCCATTTGGCTAGTAGCCTAAATATGGACATGTTAGACTACTCTGCCATGTTAGTAGCTCCCTGTATATAAACATATTGGATTTGTCTTCCATGTAGGTGGCTCTCAGTATATGCTACCATGTGCCATGTAGCTAGCACTCTGAATATGGACATGTTAGACTACTCTGCCATGTAGCTATCTCTCAGTATATGGACACGTTGGACACATCTGCCATGTAGCTAAAATTCTGTATATGGATATGTTGCTCTAACCTGCCATGTAGCTAGCTCTCTGTATATGGACATTTTGGACTCTTCTGCCATCTAGCTATCTCTCTATATATGGATATGTTGAACTGATCTGCCAAGTAGGTATCTCCCTGTATATGAACATATTGGTCTTGTCTGCCCTGTAGGAGGCTCTAAGTATATGGACACCTTGGACACATCTAACATGTAGCTACTACACTGAATATGGACATGTTGAACTACTCTGCCATGTAGCTAGAATTCAGTATATGAACACTTTGGACACATCTGCCATATAGCTCAAACACTGTATATGGAACTGTTTCACTATTCTGCCATGTAGCTAGCTCTCTGTATATGGACCTTTAGGACTCGTTTTCCATGTAAGCTAGCTGTCTATAGATGGATATGTTGGACTGATCTGCCAAGTAGGTAGCTCTCTGTGTATGAACATATTGGACTTGCCTGCCATGTAGTTAGCTCTCAGTACATGGACATGTTGGACTCATATGACATGTAGCTAGTAGTCTGTATATGGACATATTGGACTGCTCTGCCATGTAGCTAGCTCTCAGTGTATGGACACGTTGGACACATCTGCCATGTACCTAGAACGCTATATATGGAAATGTTGTCCTACACTGCCATGTAGCTAGCTCTCTGTATATGGACATTTCTGACCCATCTGCCATGTAGCTAGCTCTCTGTACATGGATATGTTGGACTGATCTGGCAAGTAAGTATGTCTCTCTATATGAAAATATTGGACTTGTCTGCCATGTTGCTAGCTCTCAGTATATGGACACGTTGGACACATCTGCCAAGTAGATAGAACTCTTTATATGG
>NW_006408670.1:5984048-5990238 GCF_000296735.1 Chrysochloris asiatica
GGACACATCTGCCAAGTAGATAGAACTCTTTATATGGAAATGTTGCACTACTCTGCCATGTAGCTAGCTCTCTGTATATGGACATTTTGGACTCGTCTGCTATGTAGCTATCTGTCTGTACATGGATATGTTGGACTGATCTGCAGAGTAAGTAGCTCTCTGTATATGGACATTTTGGACCCTCTGCCATGTAGCTAGCTGTCTGTACATGGATATAGTGGATTGATCTGCCAAGTAGGTAGCTCTTTGTATATGAACATATTGTACATGTCTGCAATATAGCTAGCCCTCAGTATAAGGAATCGATGTACACATCTGCCCTGTAGCTAGAACTCTGAATATGGACATGTTGGAGTACTCTGCCATGTAGCTAGCTCTACCTATATAGACAAGTTGGAATCATCAGCCTTGTAGCTAGAACTCTGTGTATTGAAATATTGTCCTAACTTGCCATGTAGCTAGCTCTCTGTATATGGACAATTTTTACTCTTCTGCCATGTAGCTAGCTCTCTGTACATAGATATGTTGGACCAATCTGCCAAGCAGTTAACTCTCTTTATATGAACATAGGGGACTTGTCTGCCTTGTAGCTAGAACTCTCTATATGGAAATGTTACACTACTCTGCCATGTAGCTAACTCTTTTTATAGGGACACTTTTGGACTCGTCTGCCATGTAGCTTGAACTCTGTATATGGAAATGATTCACTACTCTGCCATGTAGCTAGCGCTCAGTATATGTTCACCTTGGACACATCGGCCATGTAGCAAGAACTCTGTATATGGAAATGTTGCACTACCCTGCCATGTAGCTAGCTCTTTGTATATGGACAATTTGGACTCATCTGTCATGTATCTAGCTCTCTGTACATAGATTTGTTGAACTGATCTGCCAAGTAGGAAGCTCTCTGTATATGAACATTTTGAACTTGTCTGCCATGTGGCTAGCTCTCAGTATATGAACGTGTTGGACTCTTCTTCCATGTAGATAATACCCTGTATATGGACATGTTGGACTGCTCTACCATGTAGCTAGCTCTCTGTATATGGTCATTTTGGATTAGTCTGCCATGTTGCTAGCTCTCTGTACATGGAAATGTTTGACTGATCTGCCAAGTAGTTAGCTCTCTGTATATCAACGTATTGGACTTCCCTCCCATATATCTAGCTCTGAGTATATGGACACGTTGGCTATATCTGTCATGGAAATAGAACTCTGTATATGGAAGTGTTGCACTACTCTGCCATGTAGCTAACTATCTGTATATAGACAAGTTGGACTCATCTGCCTTGTAGCTAGAATACTGTATATGGAAATTTTGCACTACCCTGGCATGTAGCAACCTCTCTGTATATGGACATTTTGTACTCGTCTGCCATATAGCTAGCTCTCTCTACAAGGATATGTTGGACTTGTCTGCCATGTAGGTAGCTCTCAATATATGGCCACCTTGGACAAATCTGCCATGTAGCTAGAACTCTGTATATGGAAATGTTGCACTTCCCTGCCATGTAGCTAGCTCTCCGTACATGGATATTTTACAATGATCTTCAAAATAGGAATCTCTCTGTATATGAACATATTGAACTTGTGTGTCATGTAACTAGCTCTCAGTATATGAACACTTTGGACTCATCAGCCATTTAGCTTGAACTCTGTATATGGAAATGTGGCACTACTCTGTGAAGTAGCTAGCTCTCTGTATATGGACATTTTGGACTCGTCTGATATATAGTTAGCTCTCTGTGCATGGATTTTTTTGACTGATCTGCCATGTAGCTAGCTCTCAGTATCTGGACAAATTGGACACATCTGCCATGTAGCTAGCACTCTGAATATGGACATGTTAGACTACTTTGTCATGTAGCTATCTCTCAGTATATGGACACGTTGGACACATCTGCCATGTAGCTCGAATTCTGTATATGGAAATGTTGCACTACCCTGCCATGTAGCTAGCTCTCAGTATATGAACATGTTGGATTCATCTTCCATGTAGATAGTACCCTGTATATGGACATGTTGGACTGCTCTGCCATGTAGCTAGCTCTCTGTAAATGGATATTTTGGACTGATCTGCCAAGTAGGTAGATCTCTGTATAGGAACATATTGGACTTGTCTTCCATGTAGGTGGCTCTCAGTATATGGACACGTTGGACACATCTTCCATGTGCCTAGTATGCTGAATATGGACATATTGGATTACTCTGCCATATAGCTACCTCTCTGTATATAGACAAGTTGGTCTCATCTGCCTTATAGCTAGATCTCTGTGTATGGAAATGCTGCACTACTCTGACATGTAACTATCTCTCTGTATAAGGACATTTTGTACTCATCTGACATGTAGGTAGCTCTCTGTACAAGAATATGTTTAACTGATCTGCCAAGTAGGTAGCTCTCTGTATATGAACATAGTGGACTTGTCTGCCATATAGGTATCTCTCAATATATGGACACCTTGGACACATCTGCTATGTAGCTCAAACTCTATATATTGAAATGTTACACTACACTGCCATCTAGCTAGCTTTCTGTATATGTAAATTTTGGACTCGTCTGCCATGTAGCTAGCGCTCTCTCCATGGATATGTTATAATGATCTGCCAAGTAGCTAGCTCTCTGTATATAAACATATTGGACTTGTCTGCCATATAGCTAGCTCTCAGTATATGGACACATTGGACACATCTGCCATGTAAATAGAACTCTGTATGTAGAAATGTTGCACTACTCTGCCATATAGCTACCTCTATGTAAATAGAGAAGTTGGGCTCATCTGCCTTGTAGCTCAATCTCTGTATAAGGAAATATTGCACTGCACTTCCATGTAGCTAGCTCTCTGTATATGGACATTTTGAACTTGTCTTCCATGTAGTTAGCTTTCTGTCCATGGATATGTTGGACTGATCTGACAAGTAGGTAGCTCTTTGTATGTAAAATTATTGTACTTGTCTGTCATGTAGGTGTTTCTCAGTATATGGACATGTTGGACACATTTGCCATGTAGCTAGTACCCTGGATATGGACATGTTGGACACAGTTGCCATATACCTTGTACTCTGTATATGATTATGTTGCACTACTCTGCCATGTAGCTAGCTCTCTGTATATAGACAGGTTGGACACATCTGTCATGTACCTAGAACTATGTATATGGGAATGTTGCAGTACTGTGCCATGTAGCAGGCTCTCTGTATATAGAAAAGTTGGACTCATCTTCCTTATACCTAGAACACTGTATTTGGAAATATTTCAATACCCTGCCGTGTAGCTATCTCTCTGTATATGGACATTTTGGGCTCATCTGCCATGTATCTTGTATACTGTATATGCACATGTTGAACTAGTCTGCCTTGTAGCTAACTCTCATTATAAGGACATGTTGGACACATCTGCCTTGTAGCTAGAACACTGTATATGGAAATGTTGCACTACCCTGCCATGTAGCTAGCTCTCTGTATATAGACGAGTTGGACTCATCTGCTTTGCACCTAGAAATCTGTATAAGGAAATATTTGACTACCCTGCCGTGTAGGTATCTCTCTGTATATGGACATTTTGGGCTCATCTGCATAGAGCTAGCTCTCTTTACATGCTTATGTTGGACTAATCTGACAAGTAGGTATCTCTCTGTATATGAACATATTGGACTTGCCTGCCATGTAGCTAGCTCTCAGCATATGGACACGTTGTACAAATTTGCCATGTACGTAGTACTATGTATATGGGGATGTTGCACTACTCTGCCATGTACCTAGCTCTCTGTATATAGACAAGTTGAACTAATCTGCCTTGTAGCTAGAACTCTGTATATGGAAATGTTGCACTACCTTGCCATATAGCTAGCTCTCTGTATATCGACATTTTGGATGCGTGTACCATGTAGCTATCTCTCTGTACGTGGATATATTAGACTGATCTGCGAAATCAGAAGCTCTGTTTATATGAACATTTTGGACTTGTCTGCTTGTAGGTCGCTCTCAGTATATGGACACGATGGACACATCTTCCATGTATATAGTACCCTGAATATGCACATGTTGGACTACTCGGCCATGTAGCTAGCTCTCAGCACATGGACATGTTGGACACTGTATGTAGCTTGAAGTCTGTTTATGGAAATGTTGCGCTATTCTGCCATAGGCAGGTTGGAATCATCTGCCTTGTAGATAGAACTCTGTATATGGAAATGTTGCACTACCCTGTCATGTAGCTTGCTTTCTGTATATGGACATTTTGGACTTGTCTGCCATGTAGCTAGCTCTCTGTCCATGGATATGTTGGACTGATCTGCCAAGTAGTTAGCTCTCTGTATCTGAACATATTGGACTTGTCTATCATGTAGCTACATCTTAGTATATGGACACTTTGAACATATCAGCCAAGTAGCTAGAACTCTGTATATGGAAATTTTGCACTACTCTGCCATTTACCTAGCTATCTGTATATAGACAAGTTGGACTTAACTGCCTTGGAGCTTGAACTCTGTATATGGAAATGTTGCACTACACTGGCATGTAGCTAGCTCTCTGTATATGTACATTTTGGACTACTCTGCTATGTAGCTAGCTCTCTGTCCATGGATAAGTTGGACTGATCTGCCAAGTAGGTACCTCTCTGTATCTGAACATATTGGACTTGTCTGCCATGTAGCTACCTCTCAGTGTATGGACACTTTGGACACATCTGCCATGTAGCTAATACCCTGAATATGGACATATTGGTCTACTCTGCCATGTAGCTAGCTGTCAGTATATGAACACTTTGGACAAATCTGCCATGTAGCTAGTAGCCTGAATATGGGTATGTTAGGCTACTATGCCATGTAGCTAGCTCTCAGTATATGGACATGTTGGACACATCTTCCATGTATCTGGAACTCTGTATTTGTAAACATTGCACTACTCTGCCATGTAGCAAGGTCTCAGTATATGGACATGGTCGACACATCAGCCATGTAGCTAGAACTCTGTATATGGAAACATTGCACTACTCTTCCATGTAGCAAACTCTCAGTACGTGGACATGTTGGACACATATGCCATGTAGATAGAAAAATGTAAATGGAAATGTTGTACTACCCTGCCATGTAGCTAGCTCTCTGTAAATAGACATTTTGGACTCGTCTGCCATGTAGCTAGCTCTCTGTACATGTATATGTTGGACTGATCTGCCAAGTAGGTAGCTCTATGTATAAGAACATATTGGACTTTCCATCCATGTAGGTGGCTCTCAGTATATGGACACTTTGGATACATCTGCCATGTAGCTAACACCTGAATATGGACATGTTAGACTAATAAGCCATGTAGCTAGCTCTCAATATATGTACACGATGGACACATCTGCCATGTAGCTAGAACTCTGTATATTGAAACGTTGTAATATTCTGCCTTGAAGCTAGCTCTCTGTATATAGACAAGTTGGACTCATCTGCCTTATAGCTACAACTCTGTATATGGAAATGTTGCACTACCCTGCCATGTAGCTAGCATTCTGCATATGGACAATTTGGAGTTGTCTGCCTTGTAGCTAGCTCCATGTACATGGATATATGCAATTATCTGCCAAGTAAGTAGCTCTCTGTATATGAACATATTGGACTTCTCTGCCATGCAGGTAGCTCTCAGTATATGGACAACTTTGACACATCAGTCATGTAGCTAGAACTCTGTATATGGAAATGTTGAACTACCCTGCCATGTAGCTAACTCTCTGTATATAGAAATTTTGGACGCGTCTGCTATTTATCTAGCGCTCTGTACATGGATATGTTGGACTGATATGCCAAGTAGATAGCTCTCTGTATATAAACATATTGTACTTGTCTGCCATTTAGGTGGCTCTCAGTATATGGACATATTGGACACATCTGCCATGTAGCTAGTATCCTGAATATGGACATGTTGGACTACTCCACCATGTAGCTAGCTCTCAGTAAATGGACACGATCGACACATCTTCCATATAGCTAAAACTCTCTATATGGAAATGTTGCAATACTCTGCCATGAAGCTAGCTCTCTGTATATAGACAAGTTGAACTCATCTGCCTTGCAACTAGAATTCTGTATATGAACATATTGGACTTGTCTGCCATGTAGCTTGCTCTCTGTATATGGACATTTTGGACTCGTATGCCGTGTAGCTAGCTCTCTGTACATGGATAGGTTGGACTGATCTGCCA
>NW_006408670.1:5990338-5996701 GCF_000296735.1 Chrysochloris asiatica
AGCTTGCTCTCTGTATATGGACATTTTGGACTCGTATGCCGTGTAGCTAGCTCTCTGTACATGGATAGGTTGGACTGATCTGCCAAGTAGGTACCTCTCTGTATATGAACATATTGGACTTGTCTGATATGTAGCTACCGCTCAGTATATGGACACTTTGGACACATCTGCCATCTAGCTAGAACTCTGTATATGGAAATGTTGCACTAATCTGCCAAGTACCTAGCTCTCTGTATATATATAAGTAGGACTCATCTGCCTTGTAGCTAGAATTCTGTATATGAACATATTGGACTTGTTTGCCATGTAGCTTGCTCTCTGTATATGGACATTTTGGACTCATCTGCCATGTAGCTAGTTCTCTGTACATGGATATGTTGGACTGATCTGCCAAGTAGTTAGCTCTCTGAATATGAACATAATGGAATTGTCTGCCATGTAGCTAGCTCTCAGTATATGGACACGTTGGGCACATCTGCCATGTATCTTGAACTCTGCATATGGAAATGATGCACTACTCTGCCATGTAGCTAGCTCTCTGTATTTGGATATTTTGGACATGACTGCCAAGTAGTTAGCTCTCTATACATGGATATGTTGGACTGATCTGTCAACTAGCTAGCTCACTTTATTTGAACATATTGGACTTGTCTGCCATGAAGCTTGCTCTCAGGATATGGACATGTGGGACTCATCTGCCATGTAGCTAGTACCATATTTATGGATATGTTGGACTATTCTACATTGGAGCTAGCTCTCTGTATATGGACATGTTGTACACATCTGCCATGTAGCTAGAACTCTGTATATGGAAATGTTGCACTACTCTGCCCTGTAGCTAGCTCTCTGTATATATACAAGTTTGACTCGTCTGCTTTATAGCTAGAGCTCTGTATATGGAAATGTTACACTTCCCTGCCATGTAGCTAGCTCTCTGTATATGGACATTTTGGACTTGTCTGCCATGTAGCTAGCTCTCCGTACATGGATATGTTAAACTGATCTACCAAGTAGTTAGTTTTCTGAATAAGAACATATTGGACTTCTCTGCCATGTAGGTGACTCTTAGTATATGAACATGTTAGACTCATCTGCCATGTACCCAGTACACTCTATGTGGACATGTTGGACTACTGTGCCATGTAGCTAGCTCTCAGCAAATGGACACGTTGTACACATTGGCCATGTATGTGGTACTCTGTATATGGGGATGTTGCACTACTCTGCCATGTACCTAGCTCTCTGTATATAGGCAAGTTGAACTAATTAATCTGCCTTTTAGTTAGCACTCTGTATATGGAAATGTTACACTACCTTGCTATATAGCTAGCTCTCTGTATATAGACTCATCTGCCTTATAGCTAGAACTCTGTATATGGAAATGTTGTACTTCCCTGCCATGTAGCTAGCTCTCTGAATATGTACATTTTGGACTCGTCTGCAATATAGTTAGCTATCTGTACATGGATATGTTGGACCGATCTGTTAATTAGGTAGTTCTCTGTGTATACTCATAATGGACTTGTCTGCCATGTAGGTGGCTCTCAGTATATGGACACGTTGGACACATCTGCCATGTAGCTAGTACCCTGAATATGGACTTGTTGGACTACTCGGCCATGTAGCTAGCTCTCAGTTCAGGGACACGTTGGACACATCTGCCATTTAGCTAGTACTCTGTATATGGAAATGTTACACTACTCTGCCATGTACCTAGCTCTCTGTATATAGATAAGTTGGACTCATCTGCCTTGAAGCTAGAACTCTTTATATGGAAATGTTGCACTATTTTGTCATATAGTTAGCTCTCTATATATGGACATTTTGGACTCTTTTGCCATGTAGCTAGCTCTCAGTACATGGATATATTGGCTTCTCTGCCATGTAGATAACTCTCAGTATAAGGACACTTTGGACTCATCTGCCATGTAGCTTGAACTCTGTATATGGAAATGATGCACTACTCTGTCATGTAACTAGCTCTCTGTATATGGACATTTAGGACTCGTCTGACATGAAGCTAGCTCTCTGTGCATGGATATTTTGGACTGATCTGCCATGAAGCTTGCTCTCAGTATATGAACACGTTGGACACATCTGCCATGTAGCTGGAACTATGTATATGGAAATGTTGCACTTCCCTGCCCTGTAGCTATCTCTCTGCATATGGACATTTTGGACTCATCTGCCATGTAGCTAGCTGTCTGTACATGGATATGTTGTACTGATCTGCCAAGTAGGTATCTCTCTGTATATCAGCATATTGGACTTGTCTGCCATGTAGTTGGCTCTCAGTATATGGACACGTTGGTCACGTCTGTCATGTAGCTAGAACTATGTATATGGAAGTGTTGCACTACTGTGCTATGTTGGTAGCCTCTGTATACAGACAAGTTGGACTCATCTAAGTTATAACTAGAACTGTGTATATAGAAATGTTGCAGCACCCTGCTATGTAGCTAGGTCTCTTTATATGGACATTTTGGACTCATCTGCCATGTTGTTAGCTCTGTGTACATGGATATGTTGGACTGATCTAGCAATTAGGTAGTTCTCTGTATATGAACATGTTGGACATGTATGCCATGTAGCTAGCTCTCTGTATATGGACATGTTGTACTAATCTGCCATGTAGCTAGTACCCTGTATAAGAACATTTTGGACCACTCTGCTATGTCACTCGCACTCAGTATATGAACACTTTGGACTCTTCTGCCATGTAGCTTGGTTTCTGTATATGGACATTTTAAACACTTCTGTCATGTAGCTAGCTCTCTGTACATGGATATATTGGACTCATCTGCCATGTAGGTAGTTATCTATACATGAACAAATTGGACTTGTCTACGATATAGCTAGCTCTCTGTAAATTGACATTTTGGACTCATCTGCCATGTAGCTAGTACCCTGTATATAGACATGCGGGACTACTCTGCTATGGAGATAGCTCTCAGTATTTGGACACATTGGACACATGTGCCATGTAGCTAGAACTCTGTATATGGAAATGTTACACTACTCTACCATGTAGCTAGTTCTCTGTTTACAGATAAATTGAACTCATTTGCCTTGTAGCTAGAACTCTGTATATGGAAATAGTACATCACCCTGCCATGTAGCTATCTCTTTGTATATGGACATTTTGGACTCGTCTGCCATGTAGCTTGCTCTCCGTACATGAATATTTTGGACTGATCTGCATGTAGGTAGCTCTCAGTATATGGACACGTTGGAGAAATCTGCTATGTAGGTAATACTCTGTATATGGAAATGTTGCACTATTCTGCTATGTAGCTAGCTCTCTGTATATAGACAAATTGGACTCATCTGCCTTGTAGCTAGAACTGTGTATATGGATAAGTTGCACTATCCTGCCATGTAGATAGCTCGCTGTATATGTAATTTTGTACTCGTCTGCTATATAGCTAATTCTCTGTACATGGATATGTTGGTTTGATCTGCCAAGTAGATAAATAACTGTTTATGAACATACTGAACTTTTCTTCCTTGTAGCTAGCTCTCTGTATATGGATGTGATGAACTCATTTGCCAAGTAGATAGCCCTCTTTATATGAACATATTTGACTTGTCTGCCATGTAGCTAGCTCTCAGTATATGGAAACATTGTACACATCTGTCATGAAGCTAAAACTCTAAATATGGAGTTGTTGGAGTACTCGGTCATGTAGCTAGCACTCTGTATATAGACAATTTGGACTCATCTGACTTGTAGCTAAATCTCTGTATATGGATATGTTCCCCTACCTTGCATTTTAGCTAGCTCTCTGTATATGGACATTTTCGACTCTTCTGCCATGTACCTAACTCTCTGTACATGGATATGTTGGACCGATCTGCCAAGTAGTTAGCTTTCTGTATAGGAATATGTTGGACTTGTCTGTCATGTAGGTAGCTCTCAATATATAGACACCTTGGACATACCTGCCATGTAGCTGGATCTCTGTATATGGAAATGTTGCACTACCCTGCCTTGTAGCTAGCTCTCTGTATATGGACATTTTTTACTGGTCTGCCATGTAGCTAGTTCTCTGTACATGGATATGTAACTCTGAACTGAGAAATAGGTAGCTCTCTGTATATGAACATATTGGGTTTGTGTGCCATGTAGCTAGCTCTCAGTATATGAACACTTTGTACTCAATAGCCATGAAGCTTCAACTCAGTATATGGAAAAGATGTACTACTCTGCAATGCAGCTAGCTCTCTGTATATGAACATTTTGGCCTCATCTGATATGTAGGTAGCTTTCTTTGCATGGATATTTTGGACTGTAGCTAGCTCTCAGTATATGGACAAATTAGACACATCTGCAATGTAGCTAGAACTCTGTATATGGAAATGTTGCAAAACTCTGCTATGTAGCTAACTCTTTGTATATAGACAAGTTGGACTCATCTGCCTTGTACCTACAACTCTGTATATGGAAATGTTGCACTACCCTGCCATATGGCTAGCTCTCTATATATGG
This sequence comes from Chrysochloris asiatica, assembly GCF_000296735.1. Classification (NCBI taxonomy): domain Eukaryota; kingdom Metazoa; phylum Chordata; class Mammalia; order Afrosoricida; family Chrysochloridae; genus Chrysochloris; species Chrysochloris asiatica. Next base: position 5,994,828 of record NW_006408670.1, read on the forward strand.
ACATTTTGGAATCCTCTGCCATGTAGCTTGCTCTCTGTATAGGGATATGTTGGACTGACCTCACAAGTAGGTAGCTCTCTGAACATGAACATATTGGAATTGTTTGCCATGTAGCTAGCTCTCAGTATATGAACACCTTTGACACATCTGTCATGTAGCTAGAACTCAGTATATGGAAATATTGCACTACACTGCTTTGTAGCTAGCTCTCTGTACACGGATATGTTGGACTGATCTGCCAAGTAGGTAGATCTCTGTATTTGAACACATTGGTCATGTCTTCCATGAAGGTATCTCTCAGTATATGAACAAGTTGGACACATCTGCCATGAAGCTTGTACCCTGAATATGGACATGTTGGACTACTCTGCCATGTACCTAGCTCTCAGTATATGGACACGTTGGACACATCTGCCATGTAACTAGAAATCTGTATATGGAAATGTTGCACTATTCTGACATGTAGCTTGTTCTCTGTATATGGATATGTTGGACTGATCTGCCATATTGTTTGCTCTCTGCACATCAACAAATTATACTTGTCTGCCATGTAGCTAGGTCTCAGTATATGGACATGTTGGACTCATCTGCCATGTAGCTAGTACCCTGTATAAGGACATGATGGACTAATCTGCCTTGTAGCTAGCTCTCAGTATATGGATACGTTGGACACATCTGCCATGAAGCTAGAACTCTGTATATGGAAATGTTGCATTATTCTGCCAAGTAGCTAACTCTCTGTACATGTTCAAGTTGGACTCATCTGCCTTATACCTAGAACTCTGTATATGGAAATGTTGCACTACCCTGCCATGTAACTACCTCTCTGTATATGGATATTTGGTCTTGTCTGCGATGTAGCTAGCTCTCTATCAATGGATATTTTGGACCGATCTGCCAAGTAGGTAACTCTCTGTATATGAACATATAGGACTTGTCTGCTATATAGCAAACTCTCAATATATGGACACTTTGGACTCATCTACAATGTAGCTTGAACTCTGTATATGGAAATGATGCACTACTCTGCCATGTAGCTAGCTCTTTGTATGGACTTGTCTGTCATTTAGCTAACTCTTAGTATACGCATGTTGAACTCATCTGCCATGTAGCTAGTACCCTGTATATGGACATGTTGGACTACTCTGCCATGTAGCTAGCTCTCAATGTATGGACACGTTGGACACCTCTGCAATGTACCAAAAATTCTACATATGGAAGTGTTGCACTACTCTGCCGTGTAGCTAATTTCTGTATATAGACAAGTAGGACTCATCCACCTTGTAGCTAGAACTCTGTATATGGAAATGTTGCACTACCCTGCCATGTAGCTAGCCTTCAGTATATGGACATTTTGGACTCCTCTGCTATATAGCTTGCTCTCTGTATAGGGATATGTTGGACTGACCTCACAAGTAGGTAGCTCTCTGTACATGAACATATTGGACTTGTCTGCCATGTAGCTAGCTCTCAGTATATGAACACCTTTGACACATCTGTCATGTAGCTAGAGCTCAGTATATGGAAATTTTGCACTACACTGCCTTGTAGCTAGCTCTCTGTACACGGATATGTTATACTGATCTGCCAAGTAAGTAGCTCTCTGTATATGAACATATCCACTTGTCTACCATGTAGCTAGCTCTAAGTATATGGACATGTTGGACTCATCTGCCATGCAGCTAATGCTCTGTATATGGACATGTTGGACTCATCAGCCATGTAGGCAGCACTCTCTGTATGAACATGTTGGACTCATCTGCCTTGTACATTGTTGTTGTTGTTGTTGTCAGGGGCCATCGAGTCGGAACCGACTCATAGCGACCCCATGCACAGCAGAACGAAACAATGTTCGATCCTGGGCCAACCTCACC
>NW_006408670.1:5999850-6003240 GCF_000296735.1 Chrysochloris asiatica
CTTGTACATAGTCCCCTATATATACACATGTTGGACTCCTTTGCCATGTAGCCAACTCTCAGTATATGGACATTTAGTACTCATCTGCCATGTAGCTAGAACTCTGTATATGGAAATGTTGGTCTACTCTGCCATGTAGCTAACTCTCATTATATGGACACGTTGGACTCATCTGCCATGTAGCTAGCGCTCTGTATATGGAAATGTTGGACTACTCTGCCATGTGCCTAGGTCTCTCTATATGGACATTTTTGACTCGTCTGCCATGTAGCGAGCTCTATGTGCATGGATAGGATAGACAGATTTACCATGTAGGTAGCTCTCTGTATATGAACATATAGGAATTGTCTGCCATGCAGCTAGCTCTCTGTATATTGACATGTTGGCCTCATCAGCCATGTAGCTAACTCTCAGTATGTAGACAACTTGAACTCATCTGCCATGTAGCTAGTACTCTGTATATGGACATGTTGGACTACTCTGCCAAGTAGCTAGAACTCTGTATATGGACACGTTGGACTCATTTTCAGGTAGCTAGAGCTCTGAATATGGTAATGTGGCACTACTGTGCCATGTAGCTAGCTATCTATATATAGTCTTGTTGGACTCATCTGACATGTAGCTAGCTCTTTGTGCATGGATAAGTTGGACTGATCTGCCATGTAGGTAGCTCTCTGTTTAAGAACTTATTGGACTTGTCTGCCACGTAGGTAGCTCTCTGTATATGGACATGTTGTACTCATCAGCCATGTAGCCAACTCTCTCTGTATGAACATGTTGAACTCACCTGACTTGTAGCTACTCCTCTATATATACACATGTTGGGCTCACCTGACATGTAGCTAAATCTCAGTATATGGACATGTTGGACTCATCTGCCATGTAGCTAGTTCTCTGTATATGGGCATGTCAGTCTACTCTGCCATGTAGCTAACTCTCATTATATGGACATGTTGGACTCATCTGCCATGTAGCTAGAGCTCTGTATATGGAAATGTTGGACTAATCCGCCATGTAGCTAGGTCTCTGTATATAGACATTTTTGACTCGTCTGACATGTAGCCAGCTCTCTGTGCATGGCTATGATGGACAGATTTACATTTAGGTAGCTTTTTGTATATGAGCATATAGGAATTGTCTGCCATGCATCTAGCTCTCTGTATATTGACATGTAGGCCTCATCAGCCATGAAGGTAACTATCAGTATATAGACATCTTGGACTTATCTGCCATGTAGCTAGTACTCGGTATATGGACATGTTGGACTACTCTCCAGGTAGCTAGAGCTCTGAATATGGTAATGTGGTACTACTGTGCCATGTAAATAGCTCTCTATATATGATCTTGTTGGACTGATCTGCCATGTAGCTAGCGCTCTGTACATAGATATGCTGGACTAATCTGCCATGGAGGTATCTCTCTGTATATGAAGATATTTGACTTGTCTGCCATATAGCTAGCTCTCTGTATATGGACATGTGGAACTACTCTGTCATGTTGCTAGTTCTTAGTATATGGACATGTTGGACTCATCTGCCATGTAGCTAATTCTCTGTGCATGGATATGTTGGACTGATATGCCATGCAGGTAGCTCTCTGTATATGAACATATTGGACTTGTCTGCCATGTAGCTTGCTCTCTCTACATGAACCTGTTGGTCTCATCAGCCATGTATCCAGCACTTTCTGTATTAACATGTTGGAATCATCTGCCTTGTAGCTAGTCCTCTATATATACACAAGTTGGACTCATCTGCCATGTAGCTAACTCTCAGTACACAGACATGTTGGACTTATCTGCCATGTAGTTAGTATTCTGTATATGGACATGTTGAACTACTCTTTCATGTAGCTAGCTCTCAGTATATGGATATGACGGACTCATCTGCCATGTAACTAAAACTCTGTATATGAAAATGTTTGACTACTCTGCCATGTAGCTAGGTCTCTGTATATGGACATTTTGGAATTGTCTGCATGTAACAAGCTCTCTGTACATAGATAAGCTGGACTAATCTGACATGAAGTTAGCTCCCTGTATATGAACATATTGGACTCGTCTACCTCTCAGTATATGGACATTTTGGACTCATCAGCCATGTAGCCAGCTCTCTGTGTGTGAATATATCCAACTCTTCCTCCTTGTCGATAGCCCTCTAAATATACACAGGTTGGACTCATCTGCCATGAAGCTAACTCTCAGTATATGGACATGTTGGACTCATCTGCCGTGTAGTTAGTACTCTGTATATGGAAATATTGGACTACTCTGCCATGTAGCTAGCTTTCTGCATATGGACACGCTGTACTCATCTGCCATATAGCTAGAGCTCTGTATATGGAAATGTTGCACTACTCTGTCATGTAGTTAGCTCTCTGTATGTGGACATTTTGGACTCGTCTGCCACGTAGCTAGCTCTCTGTGCATAGATATGCTGGAATGATCTGCCATGTAGGTAGCTCTCTGTACTTGAACATATAGGACTTGTCTGCCATGTAGCTGGCTCTCTGTATACGGACATGTTGGTCTCATCAGCCATGTAGCCAACTCACTGCGTATCAACATGTTGGACTCATCTGCCTTGTAGCAAACCCTCTAAAAATACACATGTTGGACTCATCTGTCATGGTGCTTACTCTCAGTATATGGACATGTTGGACTCTTCTGCCATGTAGTAAGAATTCTGTATATGGATATGTTGGAGTACTCTTCCATGTAGCTAGCTCTCATTATATGAACAGATGTTCACATCTGCCATGTAGGTAGAGCTCTGTATATGGAAATGTTGTACTACTCTGCCATGTAGCTTGCTCTCTGTATGTGGACATTTTGGACTCGTCTGCCATGTTGCTAGCTCTCTGTGCATGGATATGTTAGATTGATCTGCCATGTAGGTAGCTCCCTGAATATGAACTTATTGGAATTGTCTGCCATTTAGCTAGATCTCTGTATATAGACATGTTGCTGTCATCAGACATGTAGCCAGCTCTTTCTGTATGAACATGTTGGAATCATCTGCCTTGTAGCTAGACCACCATATATACATGTTGGAGTCATCTGCCTTGTAGCTAACTCTCAGTATATGGACATGTTGGTCTCATCTGCCATCAAACTAGTACTCTGTATAATGACATGTTGGACTACTCTGCCATGTAGCTGCCTTTCAGTATATGGACACGTTGGTCTTGTCTACCATGTATGTAGCTCTCAGTATATGGACATGTTGGACTCATCAGCCGTGTAGCCAGCTCTCTCTGTATGAATATGTTGGACTCATCTGCCTTGTAGTTAGACCTCTAAATATACACATGTTGGACTCATCTGCCATGTAGTTAGTACACTGTATATGGACATGCTGGACCACTCTGCCATGTAGCTAGCTCTCAGTG
>NW_006408670.1:6003710-6004576 GCF_000296735.1 Chrysochloris asiatica
TCTGCATTGTAGGTAGTACTCTGTATATGGAAATGTTGCACTACTCAGTCATGTACCTAGCTCTCTGCATATGAACATATTGGTCTTGTCTTTGATTTAACTGGCTCTCAGTATATGGACATGTTGGATTCATCAGCCATGTATCCAGCTCTCTCTGTATGAATATGTTTGACTCATCTGCCTTGTAGCTAGCCCTCTAAATATACACGTGTTGGACTTATATGCCATGTACCTAGCTCTCAGTATATGGACATGTTGAAATCATCTGACTTGTTGCTAGTACTGTGTATATGGATATATTGGACTACTCTGCCATGTAATTATCTCTCAGTATATGTCCACGTTGGACTCATCTACCATATAGCTAGAACTCTGCATATGGAAATATTGCACTCCTCTCCCATGTAGCTAGCTCTCTGTATATGGACATTTTGGACTTGTCTGCCATATTCCTAGATCTCTTTGCATGGATTTGTTGGACTGATATGCAATGTAGGTAGCTCTCTCTATATGAACATATTGGAACTTGTCTGACATGTAGCTAAATCACTGTATATGGACATGTTTGTCTCATCAGGCATGTATCCAGCTCTCTCTGTATGAACATGTTGGAATCATCTGCCTTGTAGCTAGACCTCTATATAAACATGTTGGAGTCATCTGCCATGTAGATAACTCTCAATATATGGACATTTTGGACACATCTGCCATGTAGCCAGTACTCTGTGTATGGAAATGTTGGACTACTCTGCCATGTAGGATACTCTCAGTTTATGGACACATTGGACTCATCTGTTATGTAGTTAGTACTCTGTATATGGACATATTTGACTACCCTGCCATGTAGCTAGCTCTCAGTATATGGA
>NW_006408670.1:6007206-6007804 GCF_000296735.1 Chrysochloris asiatica
TAGAACTCTGTATATGGAAATATAGCACTACTCTGCCATGTAGTTAACTCTCTGTATATGGACATTTTGGACTCGTCTGCCATGTTGCTAGCTCTCTGTGCATGGATATGTTGGAATGATCTTCCATGTATGTAGCTCTCTGTATATGAATATATTCGACTTGTATGCCATGTACCTAATACTCTGTATATGGACATGTTGGAATACTCTGCCATGTAGCTAGATCTCACTTTATGGACACTTTGGTCTCATCTGCCATGTAGCTAGAACTCTTCATATGGGAATTTTGGACTCATCAGCATGTAGCCAGCTCTCTGTGTATGAACATGTTGGACACATCTGCCTTGTAGTTAGTCCTCTATATATACACTTGTTCAAATCTTCTGCCATGTGCCTGTTGTTGTTGTCAGGTGCCATCGAGTCAGAACCAACTCATAGCGACCCCATGCACAGCAGAATGAAACAATGTCAGATCCTGGGCCAATCTCACTACCGCTGCCACACTTGACTCCATCAATGATGTCACCTGGCTGATCCATCTCATTGGGTGTCTTCCTCTTTTTCTCTCAACCTCCACCTTACCCAGCATGACATCCTT
>NW_006408670.1:6008654-6010482 GCF_000296735.1 Chrysochloris asiatica
CTTCTCAATGTTGTCCATAGCTTGTCATGATCCACACAATCGAAAGCCTTCACATAGTCAATAAAGCATAGGTAAACATCCTTCTGATATTATCTGCTTTCAGCCAAGATCCATCGGATATCAGTATGCCATTTAGCTTGCTATCTGTACATGGAAATGTTGGACTGATCTGCCAAGTAGGTATCTCTCTGTATATTAACATATAGGACTTGTCTGCCCTGTAGGTGACTCTCAGTATATGGACACATTGGACATATCTGCCATATAGCTACTACCCTGAATATGGACATGTTGGCCTACTCTACCATGTAGTTAGCTCTCGGTATATGGACACATTGGACATTTCTGCCATGTAGCTTGAACTGTGTACGTGGAAATGTTGGACTGATCTGCCATGTAGCTAGCTCTCTGTATATGGACACTTTGGACTCTACTCCCATGTAGCTAGCTCTCTGTACATGGATATGTTGGACTGATCAGCCAAGTAGGTAGCTCTCTGTATAAGAACATATAGGACTTGTCTGCCATGTAGGTAGCTCTCTGTATCTTAAAACATTTGTCACATCTGCCATGTAGCTAGAACTCAGTATATGGAAATGTTGTACTACCGTGCCATGTAGCTAGCTCTCTGTATATGGATATTTTGGAATCGTGTGCCATGTAGGTAGCTTTCTGTTTATGTATAAGTTTGACCGATATGCCAATTAGATAGCTCTCTGTATATGAACATATACGACTTGTCTTCCATGTATGTAGCTCCCTGTATATGAACACCTTTGACACATCTACCATGTAGCTAAAAGTCAGTATACGGAAATGTTGTACTACCGTGCCATGTAGCTACCTCTCTGTAAATGGATATGTTGGACTGATCTTCCAAGTAGGTAGCTCTCTGTATATGAACATATTGGACTTGTCTTCCATGTAGCTAGCAGTACACGGACACGTTGGACACATTTACCATATAGCTTGAACTGTGTATATGGAAATGTTGCACATCGCTGCCATGTAGCTAGCTTTTTGTATATAGACATGTTGGACTCATCTGCCTGGTAGCTAGAACTCTGTATATGGAAATCTTGCAATACCCTTCCATGAAGCTAGCTCACTGTATATGGACATTTTGGACTAATCTGCTATGTAGCTAGCTCTGTGTACATAAATATGTTGGACTGATCTGCCAAGTAGGTAGCTCTCTGTATATGAACATATAGGACATGTCTGCTCTGTATGTGGCTCTCAGTATATGGACACGTTGGACACATCAGCCATGTAGCTTGAACTTCTTTGAAACATCTGCCATGTAGCTAGAGCTCAGTATATGGAAATGTACTACCGTGCCATGTAGCTAGATCTCTGTATACGGACATTTTGTAATTGTCTGCCATGTAGCTAGCTCTCTGTACATGGATATTTCGGACTGATCTGCCATAAAGGGAGTTCTCAGCATTTGGACAAGTTGGACATATCTGCCATGCAGGTAGAACTCTGTATATGGAAATGTTGCACTACCCAGCCATGTAACTAGTTCTCTTTATACAGAGATTTTGTACTCGTTTGCCATGTACCTAGCACTCTGTACATGAATTTGTTAGACTGATCTGACAAGTAGGTGGCTTTCTGTTTATGAACATACTGGACTTTTTTGCTTTGTAGCTAGCTCTCAGGATATGGAAACGTTGTACACATCTGCCATATAGCTAGAACTCTGAATATGTACATTTTGGAGTACTCTATATATAGACAAATTGGACTCCTCTGCCTTGTAGCTAGAACTCTGTATATGGAAATGTTGCACTACTCTGCCATGTAGCTAGCTCTTTGAATA
>NW_006408670.1:6010582-6018574 GCF_000296735.1 Chrysochloris asiatica
CTCTGCCATGTAGCTAGCTCTTTGAATATAGACAAGTTGGACTCTTCTGCTGTGTAGCTAGAACTCTGTATATGGAAATGTTGCAATAACCTTCCATGTAGCTAGCAGTCTGTGTATAGACAAGTTGGACTAATCTGTCTTGTAGATAGAACTCTGTATATAGAAATGTTGCACTACACTGACATGTAGTTGGCTCTCTGTACATGGATATGTTGGACTGACCTGCGAAGTAGGTAGTTCTCTTTATATGAACATATTGGACTTGTCTGCCATGTAGTTAGCTCTCAGTATATGAATACCTTTGACAAATAAGCCATGAGCTAGAAGTCAGTATATGTAAATGTTGCACTACCCTGCCATCTGGCTAGCTTTCTGTATATGGACATTTTTGGAATCATCTGCCTTGTAGCTAGCTCTCTGTACAAGGATATATTGGACTGATCTGCTAAGTAGGTAGTTCTTTTGTATATGAACATATTGGACTTGTCTGCCATGTAGGTGGCTCTCAATATATGGACAAGTTGGACATATCTGCCATGTAGACAGTACACTGTATATGGACGTGTTGGACTATATCTGCCATGTAGCTAGCAATCTGTGCATGGATATAGTGAACTGACCTGACATGTGGGTAGCTCTCTGTGTATGAACATATTGGATTTGTCTGTCATATAGCTAGCTCTCTGTATATAGACATGTTGGACTCATCAGCCTTGTAGCCAGTTCTCTCTGTATGAACATGTTGGATTCATCTGCCTTGTAGCTATTCCACAATATATACACATGTTGGACTAGTCTGCATGTACCTCACTCTCAGTATATGGAGACGTTGAACTCATCTGCCATGTCGATTATACTCTGTATTTGGATATGTTGGACTACTCTGACATGTAGCTAGCTCACTATATATAGACAAGTTGGACTCATGTGCCTTGTACCTAGAACTCTGTATATTGTAATGTTGCACTACCCTGCCATGTAGCTAGCTCTCTGTATATGGACATTTTGGACTTGTCAGCCATGTAGCTAGCTCTCTGTACATGGATATGTTCGATTGATCTGGCAAGTAGGTAGCAATCTGTTTATGAACATACTGGAATTTTTTGCCTTACAGCTAACTCTGTGTACATGGATATGTTGGACTGATGTGGCAAGTAGGTAAGCTCTGTATATGAACATGTTGGACTTGTCTGCCATATATCTAGCTCTCAGTATATGGACATGTTGGATACATCTGCCGTGTAGATACTACTCTGTATATGGAAGTGCTGCAATACTTTGCCATGCACCTAGCTCTCTGTATTTAGACAAGTTGGACTCATCTGCCTTGTAGCTAGAACTCTGTATATGGTAATGTTGCACTACCCTGCCATGAAGCAAGCTCTCTGTATATGGAAATTTTGGACTCTTCTGCCATATAGCTAGCTCTCTGTACATGCATATGTTGGGCTAATCTGCCAAGTAGGTAGCTCTATATGTAAGAACATATTGGACTTGTCTGTCATGTAGGTAGCTCTCAATATATGGACACGTTGGACACATCTGCCATGGAGCTTGAACTATGCATATGGAACTGATGCACTACTCTTCCATGTAGCTAGCTCTCTGTATTTGAACATTTTTCTCTTGTCTGCCATGTAACTAGCTCTCTATACATGGATATGTTGGACTGATCTGCCAAGTAGCTAGCTCTCTGTATTTGAACATATTGGACCTGTCTGCCATGTAGGTAGCTTTCAGTATATGGACACTTTGGACACATATGCCATGAAGCTAGATCTCTGTATATGGAAATTTTGCACTACACTGCCATGTAACTAGCTCTCTGTATATAGACAAGTTGTACTTATCTGCGTTGTAGCTAGAACTCTGTATATGGAAATATTGCACTACCCTGCCATGTAGATAGCTCTCTGTATATGGACATTTTGGACTTGCCTTCCATGTAGCTAGCTCTCTGTACATGGATATGTTGGACTATTCTGCCAAGTAGGTAGCTCTTTGTATATGAGCATATTGGACTTGTCTGCCATGTAGGTAACTCTCAATATATGGTCACCTTGGACACATGGGCCACATAGCTAGAATTCTGTATATGGACATGTTGCACTACCCCGCCATGTAGCTAGCTCTCTGTATATGGACATCTTGGACTCGTCTGCCATGTAGCTAGCATTCTGTACATGTATATGTTACACTGATCTGCGAAGTAGGTAGCTCTCTGTATATGAACATAGTAGACTTGTCTGCCATGTAGCTAGCTCTCAATATATGGACATGTTGGACTCATCTGCCATATAGACAGTACCCTCTATATGTACATGTTGGAATGCTCTGCCATGTAGCTAGTTCTCAGTGTATGCACACATTAGACACATCTGCCATGTACCTAGTACTCTGTATTTGGAAATGTTGCACAACTCTGCCATGTAGCTAGTTCTCTGTATATAGACATGTTGGGCTCATATGCCTTGTACCTAGAACTTTGTATATGGAAATGTTTCACTACCCTGCCATGTAACTAGCTCTCTGTGCATGGACATGATGGTCAGATCTGCCATGTAGGTAGCTCTCTGTATATGAACATATTGGACTTGTCTGCCATGTAGCTAGCTATCTGTATATAGACATGTTGGACTCATCATCCTGTAGCCGGATATATCTGTATGAACATGTTGGACTCATCTGCCTTGTAGCTAGTCCTCTATATATACACTTATTGTACTCTTCTGCCATGTAGCTAAATCTCAGTATATAGACATGTTGGACTCTTCTGCCATGTAGCTAGTACGCAGTATAAGGACACGTTGGACATATCTGCCATGTAGCTGGAACTCTGTATATGGCAATGGTGCAGTACTCTGCCATGTAGCTAGCTCTCTGTATATAGACAAGTTGGACTTATCTGCCTTTTACCCAGAACACTGTATATGGAAATGTTTCACTACCCTGCCATGTAGCTAGCTCTCTGTATATGGAGACTTTGGACTCGTCTGACATGTAGCTAGCTCCCTGTACATGGATATGTTGAACTGATCTGCCATGAAGCTAGCTTTCTGTATATGAACATATTGGTTTTATCTGTTATTTAGGTGTCTCTAAGTATATGGACATGTTGGACCCATTTGCCATGTAACTAGTACACTGAATATGGACATATTCGAGTACTCTGCCATGTAGCTAGCTCTCAGTATATGGACATGTTGGACACATCTGCCATATAGGTAGAACTCTGTATATGGAAGTGTTGCACTAGTCTGCCATGTAGGTAGCTCTCTGTATATAGGTAAGTTGGACTCATCTGCCTTGAACCTAGAACTCTTTATATGGAAATATTGCACTATCCTGCGATGTAGCTAGCTCTCTGTATAAGGATATTTTGTACTTGTCTGTCATGTTGCTAGCTCTTTATACATGGATATGTTGGACTGATCTGACAATTAGGTAGCCATCTGTATATGAACATAGTGGATGTGTCTACCATGTAGCTAGCTCTCAGTATATGGACACGTTGGACACATATACCATGTAGCTCGTACTCTGTTTATGGAAATGTTGCCCTATACTGCCTGCCATGTAGCTAGCTCTCTGTATATAGACACGTAGGACTCATATGACTTGTAGCTAGACCTCTGTATATGGAAATGTTGCACTACCCTGCCATGAAGCTAGCTCTCTGTATAGGGAAATTTTCAACTTATCTGCCATGTAGCTAGCTCTCAATATATGGACATGTTGGACTCATTTTCCATGTAGCTAATACCTGTATATTGACATGATAGACTGCTGTGCCATGTACCTAGTTCTTCATGCAAGGACACGTTGGACACATCTGCCATGTAGCTGGAACTCTGTATATGGAAATGGTGGGGTACTCTGCCATGTAGCTAGCTCTCTGTATATAGACTAGTTGGACTTATCTTCCTTTTACCCAGAACTCTGTATATGGAAAGGTTTCACTACCCTGACATGTAGCTAGCTCTCTGTATATGAACATATTGGACTTACCTGCCATGTAGCTAGCTCTCAGTATATGGAAACGTTGGACACATCTGCCATATAGCTAGAACTCTGAATATGGACATGTTGGCCTACTTTGTCATGTAGCTATCTCTTAGTAAAAACACCCGTTGGACATATCTGACATGTAGCTTGAAATCTGTACATGGAAATGTTGCACTATTCTGCCATATAAATAGCTCTCTGTATATGGATATTTTGGACTCGTCTGTCATGTAGCTAGCTCTCTGTACATGGATATGTTGGGCTCATCTGCCAAGTAGGTATCTCTCTGTATATGAACATATGGTACTTGTTTGCCATGAAGGTAGCTCTCTGTATATGAACACCTTTGACATATCTGCCATTTAGCTAGAACTCAGTATATGGAAATGTTGTAATACTGTGACATGTAGTTAGCTCTCTGTATATGGACATTTTGGAATTATCTGCCATGTAGCTAGCTCTCTGTACATGGATATGTTGGACTGAACTGCCAAGTAGGTAGCTCTCTGTATATGAACATATTGTATTTGTCTGCCATGTAAGTTGCTCTCAGTATATGGGCACGTTGGACTTATCTCCCATGTAGATTCTTGCCTGAATATGGATATGTTGGACTACTCTGCCATGTAGCTAACTCTCAGTATATGGTCATGTTGGACACATCTGCCATTTAGCTAGAAGTTTATATATGGAAATGGTCTGCTACTCTGCCATGTAACTAGCTATCTGTATACAGACAAGTTGGACACATCTGCTATGTAGATAGAATTCTGTATAGGGAAATGTTACACTACTCTGCCATGTACCTAGCTCTCTGTATATAGACATTTTGGACTCATCTGCCATGTAGCTACCTCTCTGTACATGGATATTTTGGATTGATCTGCCAAGGAGGTAGCTCTCTTTATATGAACATGTAGGACTTGTCTGCCCTATAGGTGCCTCTCTGTATATGGACATGTGGACACATCTGCTATGTAGCTATTACCCTGAAAATGGACATGTTTGCCTACTCTGAAATGTAACTAGCTCCCTGTATATGAACACCTGTGAAACATCTGCCATGTAGCTAGAACTCAGTATATGGAAATGTTGTACTAACGTGACATATAGCTAGCTCTCTGTATGTGGACATTTTAGAATCATCTGCCATGAAGCTAGCTCTCTATACATGGATATGTTGGACTGATCTGTGAAATAGGTAGCTCTCTGTATATGAACATATTGGACTTGTCTGCCGTAAAGGTGGCTCTCAGTATATGGACAAGTTGGACGTATCTGGCATGTAGCTAGAAAACTGAATATCACATGTGGAACTACTCTGCCATATAGCTAGCTCTCTGTACATAGATATGTTGGACTGATATTACATGGTCTAGCTGTCTGTATATGAACATACTGCACTTGTCTGCCATGTAGTTAGTTGTCTCTTACTATATATACAAGTTGGACATATCTAGCATGTAGCTAATACCCCGTATATGGACTTGTTGTAAGGCCCTGCCATGTGGCTAGCTTTCAGTGTATGGACACATTGGACACATCTGCCATGTAGCTAGAACTCTGTATATGGAAATTTTGCACTATCCTGCCATTTAGCTAGCTCTCTGTATATGTACAGTTTGGACTCGTTTGCCATGTAGCTAGCAATCTGTATATGGATATGTTACACTGATCTGCCAAGTAGGTATATCTCTGTATATGAACATATTGGATTTGTCTGCAATGTAAGTCGCTCTCAGTATATGGACACGATGGACACATCTGCCATGTAGCTACTACCCTGAATATGGACATGTGGGATTACTCTGCCAAGTAGCTAGTTCTCAGTATATGGACATGTTGGACACTTCTGCCATGTGGCTAGAACTCTGTTTATGGAAATGGTGTGCTACTCTGCCATGTAGCTAGTTCTCTGTATATATACAAGTTGGACTCCTCTGTCTTGTACCTAGAACTCTGTTTATGGAAATGTTTCACTACCCTGCCATGTAGCTAACTCTCTATATATAAACATCTTTGACTCGTCTGTCTGCCATGTAGCTAGCTCTCTCTACATGCATATGTTGGACTGATCTGCCAAGGAGTTAGCTCTCTGTATATGAACATATTGGACTTGTCTGCCATGTAGGTAGTTTTCAATATATGGACACCTTGTACACATCTGCCATGTAGCTAGAATTTTGTATATGGAAATGCTGCACTACCCTGCCATGTAGCTAGCTCATTGTATTTGGACATTTTGGACTCATCAGCAATGTAGCTAGCTCTCTGTACATGGATATGTAGGACTGATCTGCCAAGTAGGTAGCTCACTGTATATGAAAATATTAGATTTGTTTGCCATGTAAGTGGCTCTTAGTGTATGGACACGTTGGACACATCTGCCATATAGCTACTACCCTGAATATGGACCTGTTGGACTACCCTGCCATGTAACTAGCTTTCAGTATATGGACACGTTGGACACATCTGCCATGTAGCTAGAACTCTGTATATAGAAATGGTGCACTACTCTGCCATGTAGCTAGCTCTCTGTATATAGACAAGTTGGACTCATCTGCCTTGTTGCTAGAACTCTGTATATAGAAATGTTACACTACCCTGCCATATAGCTAGCTCTCTGTACATGGATATGATGGACTGATCTGCCAAGATGGTAGCTCTCTGTATATGAACTCATTGGACTTTTCTGCCATATAATTGGCTCTCAGTATATGGACAAGTTGGACACTTTCAGCCATGTAGCTAGGACCCAGAATATGGACACGTTGAATTACTCTGCTATGTAGCTAGCTCTCAGTATATGGACACATTGGACACATCTGCCTAATAGCTATAACCCTGTACATGGAAATGTTTCACTACCCTACCAGGTAGTTAGATCTCTATATATAGACAGGTTGGACTCATCTGCCTTGTAGCTAGAAATATGTATATGGAAATATTGTACTACCACATCATGTGTCTAGCTCTCTGTATATGGGCATTTTGGACTCGTCTGCCATGTAGGTAGCTCTCTGTACATGGATATGTTGGACTGATCTGCCAGGTAGGAGGCTCTCTGTATATCAACATATTGGACATGTATGTCATGTAGCTAACAGTATATGGACACGTTGGACACATGTGCCCTATAGCTTGAACACTATATTTGAAAATGTTGCACTCTGCTGTCTTGTAGCTGGCTCTCTGTATATAGACAAGTTGGTCTCATCTGCCTGGTAGCTAGAACTCTGTATATGGAAATGTTCCACTACCCTGCCATGAAGCTAACTCACTCACTGTATATGGACATTTTGGACTCGAATACTATGTAGCTTGCTCTCTGTACATGGATATGTTACACTGATCTGCGAAGTATGTAGGTCTCTATATATGATCGTACAGGACATGTCTGCTCTGTAGATGACTCTCAGTATATGGACACATATGACACATCTGCCACGTAAATACTACCCTGAATATGGACATTTTGGCCTACTCTGCCATGGAGCTAGCTCTAAATATATGAACACGTTGGACACATCTGCCATGTAGTTTGAACTCTGTATAAGGAAATGTTGCACTATTCTGCCATGTAGCTAGCTCTCTGTATATGGACATTTTGGACTCGTGTACCATGTAGCTAGCTCTCTGTACATGGATATGTTGGACTGATCTGCCAAGTAGGTAGCTTTCTGCATTTGAACATATAGGACTTGTCTGCCATGTACGTAGCTCTCTGTATATGGAGACCTTTGAAACATCTGCCATGTAGCTAGAACTGAGTATTTAGAAATGTTGTGCTACCGTGCCATTAAGCTAGCTCTCAGTATATGGACATTTTGTTATCATCTGTCATGTAGCTAGCTCTCTGTACATGCATATGTTGTACTGATATGCCATGTAGCTAGTTCTCTGTATATGAACATATTGGACTTGTGTACCATGTAGGTGTCTCTCAGTATATGGACAAGTTGGACATATCTGGAATGTAGCTATTAC
>NW_006408670.1:6020026-6021238 GCF_000296735.1 Chrysochloris asiatica
TCTGACATGTAGCTAGCTCTCTGTACATGGATATGTTGGAATGATCCGCAACGTAGCTAGCTCTCTTTTTATGAACATATTGGACTTGTCTGCCATGTAGTTATCTCTAAGTATATAGACAAGTTGCATATATCGGTCATGTAGTTAGTATCCTGTATATGGACATGTTGGACTGCTTTCCTTCTTAGCTAGCTCTCTGTACATGGATATGATGAACTGATCTGCAATGTAGCTAGCTCTCTGTATATGAACATATTGGAATTGTCTGCCATGTAGGTGTCTCTCAGTATATGGACAAGTTGGATATATCTGTCATGTAGCTATTACCCTGTAAATAGACCTGTTGGAATTCTCTGCCATGTAGCTAGCTCTCAGTGTATAGACACATTGGACATATCTGCCATGTACCTAGAACTCTGTATATGGAAATGTTGCACTTCCCTGACATGTAGCTAGCTCTCTGCATATCGACATTTTGGACTCGTTTACCATAAAGCTAGATATCTGTACATGGATATGTTGAACCGATCTGCCAATTAGGTAGCTCTTTGTATATGAACATATTGGATTTGTCTGCCATGTAAGTGGCCCTCAATATATGGACACGGTGCACACATCTGCCATGTAGCTACTACCCTGAATATGGACATGTTGGACTACTCGGTCATGTAGCTAGCTCACAGTATATACACGCGTTGGACACATATGCCATGTACCTACAACTCAGTATATGGAAATGGTGTGCTACTGTGCAATGTAGCTAGCTCTCTGTATATAGACAAGTTAGACTCATCTGCCTTGTATGTAGAATACTGTATATGGATAAGATGCACTTCCCTGCCATGAAGCTAGCTCACAGCATATGGACATTTTGGAATCGTCTGCCATGTAGCTAGCTCTGTGTACATGGATATGGTGGACTGATCTGCCAAGTAGGTAGCTCTCTGTATATGAACATATTTGACTTGTTTGCCATGTAGCTAGCAGTATATGGACAACTTGGACACATCCGCGATATAGCTTGAACTTTGTATATGGAAATGTTGCACTATGCTGCCATGTAGGTAGCTCTCTGTATAAGGAAAAGTTGGACTCATCTGCCTGGTAGCTAGAATTCTGTATATGGAAATGTTGCACTACCCAGCCATGAAGCTAGCTCACTGTATATGGATATTTTGGACTCATCTGCCATCTAGCTAGCTCTCTGTACAT
>NW_006408670.1:6021338-6021979 GCF_000296735.1 Chrysochloris asiatica
GTAAATCCTTACGGGAGTAGAAAGCATCATCTTTCTCCCGCGGAGCGGCTGGTAGTTTCGAACCGCTGACCTTAAGGTTCGCAGCCCGATTCGTAGCACTCTGTATATGAACATATTGGACCAGTCTGTCATGTAGCTAGCTCTCAGTATATGGACACGCTGTAAGCATCTGGCATATAGCTAGATCTCTCAATATGAACATGTTGGAGTACTCTGCCATGTAGCTAGCTCTCTGTATATGGACAATTGGTACTCCTCTGACTTGTAGCTAGAACTCTGTATATGGAAAAGTTGTAATACCGTGCCATGCAGCTAGCTCACTGTATATGGACATTTTGGAATCGTCTGCCATGTAGCTAGCTCTTTGTACATGGATATGTTGGACTGATCTGCCAAGAAGGTATCTCTCTGTATATGAACATATTGGACTTGTCTGCCATGTAAGTGGCTCTCAGTATATGGACAAGTTTGACATATGAGACATGTAGCTAGAACCCTGTATTTGGACATGTTGGACTGTTCTGCACGTAGCTATCTCTCAGTGTATGGACACATCTGCCATGTACCTAGAACTCTGTATATGGAAATGTTGCACTACTCTGCCATGTAGCTAGCTCTGTGTATGAGGACATTTTGGACTC
>NW_006408670.1:6025089-6032091 GCF_000296735.1 Chrysochloris asiatica
GTTGCACTACCCTGTCATGTTGCTAGCACTCTGTATATGGACATTTTGTACTTGTCTGCCATATAGCTAGCTCTCTGTACATGGTTATGTTGGACTGTTCTGCCAAGCAGGTAGCTCCCTACATATGAACATATTGGACTTCTCTGTTCTTTAGGTGGCTCTCAATATATAGACACGTTGGACACATCTGCCATGTAGCTACTACCCTGAATATGGACATGTTGGACTACTCAGCCATGTAGCTAACTCTCAGTATATGGACACGTTGGACACATCTGCCATGTAGCTACTACCCTGAATATGGTCACGTTGGACTACTCAGCCATGTAGCTAGCTCTCAGTATATGGACACGTTGGACACATCTGCCATGGAGCTAGATCTCTGTATATGGAAATGTTGCACTACTCTGCTATGTAGATAACTCTCTGTATATAAACAAATTGTACTCATCTGCCTTATAGCTAGAACTCTTTATATGGAAATGCACTGCTTTGCCACGTAGCTAGCTCTCTGTACATGGATATGTTGGAAGGATCAGCCAAGTAGGTAGCTCTCTGTATGTAAGCATATTGGCCTTGTCTGCCATGAAGCTAGCTCTCAGTATATGGACACGTTGGACACATCTGCCATGTGGCTAGAACTCTGTATATGGAAATGTTGCACTGCCTTGCCATGTAGCTAGCTCAATGTATATGGACATTTTGAACGTGACTGCCATGAAGTTAGTTCTCTGAACATGGATAAGTTGAACTGATCTAAAAAGTAGGAAGCTCTCTGTATATGAATATAATGGACTTGTCTGCCATGTAGGTAGCTCACAATATATGGACACCTTGGATACATCTGCCATGTAGCTAGAATTCTGTAAAGGAAAATTTTGCACTAACCTGCCATGTAGCTTGCTCTTTGTCGATGGATATGTTGATCTGATCTGCCAAGTAGGTAGCTCTCTGTATATGAACATATTCGACTTTCCTGCCATGTAGGTAGCTCTCAGTACATGGACATATTGGATTCATCTGACATGTAGCTAGCTCTCTGTACATGGAAATTTTATACTGATCTGCGAAATAGGTAGCTCTCTGTATATGAACATATTGGGCTTGTCTGTCTTGTAGTTGGCTCTCAGTATATGGACACGTTTGACACATCTGCCATGTAGCTACTACCCTGAATATGGAAATTTTGGACGACTCGGTCATGTAGCTAGCTCTCAGTTTAGGGACACTATGGACCCATCTGCCATGTAGCTAGAAATCTGTAAATGGAAATGTTGTACTACTGTGCCATGTGGCTAGCTCTCTGTATATAGACAAGTTGGAATCATCTGCTTTGTAGTTAGAACTCTGAATATGGAAATGTTGCACTACCCTGCCATGTGGCTAGCTCTCTTTATATGGACATTTTGGACTCGTCTGCCATGTAGCTAGCTCTCTGTACATGGATATGTTGGACTGACCTTCCAAGTAGGTAGCTCTCTGTATATGAACATATTGGACTTGTCTGCCATGTAGGTAGGTCTCAGTATATGGACTAGTTGGACACATCTGCCATATATCTAGTACCCTGAATATGGACATGTTGGTCTACTGAGCCATGTATCTAGCTTTCAGTATATGGACAAGGTGGACACATCTGCCATGTACCTAGAACTCTGTATCTGGAAATGTTGCACTACCCTGCCATGTAGATAGCTCTATGTATATAGACAAGTTGGACTCATATGCCTTGCTGCTAGAACTCGGTATATGTGTATGTTACACTGATCTGCGAAGTAGGTTGCTCTCTGTATATGACCATATTGGAATTGGCTACCATTTAGCTAGCTCTCAATATTTGTGCATGTTGGACTCATCTGCCATGTAGCTAGTACACTGTATATGGTTATTTTGGAACACTCTGGCATGTAGCTAGCTCTTAGTGTAAGGACAATTTGGATATATCTGTCATGTACTTAGAAATCTGTATATGGAAATGTTGTAATACTCTGCCATGTTACTAGCTCTCTGTATATAGACAAGTTGGACTCATCTGCCTTGTGCCTACATCTCTGTATATGGAAATGTTGCACTACCCTGCCATGTAGCTTGCTCTCTGTACATGGATATGTTGAACTGATCTGCCAAGTAGGTAGTTCTCTGTATATGAACATATTGGACTTATCTGCCATGTAGGTAGCTCTCAGTACATGGACATATTGGAGTCATCTGACTTGTAGCTACTAACCTGTGTATGGACATATTGGACTGCTGTGCCATGTAGCTAGCTCTCAATGTATGGACTCATTGGACACATCTGCCATGTACCTAGAACTTTGTATATGGAAATGTTGCTCTACACTGCCATGTAGCTAGCTCTCTTTATATAAGCAAGATAGAATCATCTGCCTTGTACCTAGATCTCTGTATATGGAAATGTTGCACTACCCTGCCATATAGCTATCTCTCTGTATTTGGACATTTTGTACTCGTCTACTATGTAGCTAGCTCTCTGTACATAGATATGTTGGACTTATCTGCCAAGTAGGTAGCTCTCTGTATATGAACATATTGGAACTGTCTTCCATTTAGCTAGCTCTCAGTATATGGACACCTTGGACACATCTGCCATGCAGCTATAACTCTGTATATGGATATGTTGCACTACTCTGCCATGTAGCTAGCTGTCTGTATATAGACAAGTTGGACTAATCTGCCTAGTAGATAGAACTCTGTATATGGAAATGTTGCACGACCCTGCCATGTAGCTAGCTCTCTTTACATGGAGATTTTGGACTGATCTGCCATGTGGGTAGCTCTCACTGCATGGACACATTGGACACATCTGCCATGTAGCTAGAACACTTTATATGGAAATGTAGCACTACTCTGCCATGTAGTTAGCTCTCTATATATAGACAACTTGGACTCATCTGCCTTTTAGCTAGAAATCTGTATATGGAAATGTTGCACTACCCTGTCATGTGACTAGCCCTTTGTATATGGACATTTTGGACTCTTCTGCCGTGTAGCTAGCTATCTGTACATGAATATATTGCACTGATCTGACAAGTAGGTAGCTCTCTGTATATGAAAATATTGGACTTGGATGCCACGTAGTTAGCTCTCAGTATATGGACACTTTGGACACATATGCCATGTAGCTAGAACTCTGTATATGGAACCGTTGCACTACTCTGCCACGTAGCTAGCTTTCTGTATATACACAATTTAGACTCATCTGCCTTGTAGCTAGAACTCTGTATATTGAAATGTTGCGCTACCCTGCCATGTAGCTAGCTCTCTGTATATGGACATTTTTTACTCGTCTTCCATGTAGCTAGCTTTATGTGCATGGATATTTTGGACAGATCTGTCAAGTAGTTAGATCTCTGTATATGAACATATTACACTTTTCTGCACTGAAGGTAGCTCTCTGTATATGAACACCTTTGACACTTCTGCCATGTAGATAAAATTCAGTATATAGAAATGTTGCACTACCCTGCCATTTAGCTAGCTCTCTGTATGTGGAAATTTTGGACTCGTCTGCTATGTAGCTAGCTCTCTGTACAAGGATATGTTGGACTGATCTGCCAAGTAATTAGCTCTCTGTATATGAACCTTTTGAAGTTGTATGCCATGTAGTTGGCTCTCAGTATATGGACAAGTTGGACCTATCTGTCATGCAGCTAGTTAACTGTATATGGACATGTTGGGCTACTCTGACATGTAGCTAGCTATCTCTCAGTATATGGACACATTGGACACATCTGCCATGTACATAGAACTATGTATATGGAAATGTTGAACTACTCTGCCATGTAGCAAGCTCTCTATAAATACACAAGTTGGACTCATTTGGCTTGTACCTAGAACTCTGTATATGGAAATGCTGCACTACACAGTCATGTAGCTAACTCTCTGCATATGGACATTTTGGACTAATCTGCCATGTAGGCAGCTCTCCATGTATGTGGCTCATAGTATATGGACACGTTGGACACATCTGCCATGTTGCTAGAACTCTGTATATGGAAATGTTGCAAGACCCTGCCATGTAGTTAGATTTCGGTATATAGACAAGTTGGACTCATCTGCCTTATAGCTAGAACTCTGTATATGGAAATGTTGCACTACCATGCCATGTAGCTAGCTCTCTGTATATGGACGCTTTGGACTCGTCTTCCTTGTAGCTTGTTCTCTGTACATGGGTATGTTGGACTGATCTGCCAAGTAGGTAGCTCTCTGTATATGAACATATTGGATATGTCTGCCATAAATTGGCTCTCAGTATATGGACACGTTGCACACATCTGCCATATAGCTAGAACTCTGTATATGGACATGTTGCACTACTCTGCCATGAATCGTGCTCTCTGTATATGGGCATTTTGGACTCATTGGCCATGTAACTAGCTCTCTGTACATGGATTTGTTGGACTCATCTGCCAATTAGATAGCTCTCTGTATATGAACATATTGGACTTGTCTGCCATATAGCTAGCTCTCAGTATATGGACACGTTGGACACATCTGCCATGTAGTTAGAACTCTGTATATGGAAGTGTTGCACTACTCTGCCATGTAGCTAACTCTCAGTATATGGACATGTTGGTTTGAACTGCGATGTAGCTAATACTCTGTATATGGAAATTTTGCACAACCCTGCCGTGTAGGTTTTGTTGTTGTTGTTGTTGTTATGTGCCGTGTAGGTAGCTCTCTCTATATAGACAAGTTGGACTCACCTGCCTTGTAGCTACAACTCTGTATATGGAAATGTTGCACTACCCTGCCATTTAGCTAGCTCTCTATATATGGACCTTTAGGACACATCTTCCATGTAGCTAGCTTTCTATACTTGGATATATTGGACTGATCTGCCAAGTAGGTAGCCTTCTGTATATGAACATATTGGACTTGTCTGCTATGTAGCTAGCTCTCAATATATGGACATGTTGAACTTATTATCCAGGTCACTAGTACTCTTTATATGGACATGTCGGACTACTCTGCCATGTACTAGCTCTCAGCTTATGAACTCTTTGAATTCCTCTGCCACATAGCTTGAACTCTGCATATGGAAATGTTTCACTACCCTGCCATGTAGATAGCTCTCTGTATATAGACAAGTTGGACTTATCTGCCTTGCAGCTGGAACTCGACATATGGATATGTTACGCTGATCTGCGAAGTAGGTAGCTCTCTGTATATGAACATATTGGAATTGGCTGCCATGTAGCTAGCTCTCAATATTTGTACATGTTGGACTCATCTGCCATGTAGCTAGTACCCTGTATATGGTTATGTTGGAATACTCTGGCATGTAGCTAGCTCTTAGTGTATGGAAACTTTGGACATATCTGTCATGTATTTAGAAATCTGTATATGGAAATGTTGCACTACACTGCCATGTTGCTAACTCTCTATATATAGACAAGTTGGACTCATCTGCCTTGTATATGGATCTCTGTATATGGAAATGTTGCACAACCCTGCGATGTAGCTTGCTCTCTGTACATGGGCATGTTGAAATGATCTGCCAAGTTGGTAGCTCTCTGTATATGAACATATTGGAACTGTCTGCCCTGTAGGTGGCTCTCAGTATATGGACACTTTGGACACATCTTCCATGTATCTAGTACCCTGAATATGGACATGTTGGACTACTCTGCCATGTAGCTAGCTTTCAGTATATGGAAATGTTGTAGTACCCTGCATTGTAGCTAGCTCTCTGTATATGGACATTTGGACTCATCTGCCACGTAGCTAGCTCTCTGTACATGGATATGTTGGACTGATCTTTCAAGTAGGCAGCTCTTTGTATATGAACATACTGGACTTGTCTGCCCTGTAGGTGGCTCTCAGTATATGGACTAGATGGACACATCTGCCATGTATCCAGAACCCTGAATATGGACATGTTGGACTACTGAGCCATGTAGATAGCTCTCAGTATATGGTCATGTTGGATACATCTGCCTTGTAGCTACAACTCTGTATATGGAAATGTTGCACTACCACTCCATGTAGCTAACTCTCTGTGTATGGACGTTTTGGACACGTCTGCCATGTAGCTAAGCTTTCAGTACATGGGTATGTTGGACTGATCTGCCAAGTAGGTATCTCTCTGTATATGAACATATTGGACATGTCTGCCATAAAGTAGCTCTCAGTATATGGACACGTTGGACAAATCTGCCATATAGCTAGAACTCTGTATATGGAAGTGATGCACTACTCTGCTATGTAGCTAGCTCTCTGTATATAGACAAGTTGTACTCATCTGCCTTGTACCTAGAACTCTGTATATGGTAATGTTGCAGTACCCTGCCATGGAGCTAGCTCTATGTTTACGGACATTTTAGACTCGTCTACCATGTACATGGATATGATTGACTGATCTGACAAGTAGTTAGCTCTCTGTATAAGAATGTATTGGACTTGTCTGCCATGTAGGTAGTTCTCAATATATGGACAACTTGTGCGCATCTTCCATGTAGCTAGAACTCTGTATATGGAAATGTTGCACTACCCTCGCATGTAGCTAGCTCTCTGTATATGGGCATTTTGGACTCGTCTGCCATGTAGCTAGCTCTCTGTACATGGATATGTTACACTGATCTGCGAAGAAGGTAGCTCCCTGTATAAGAACATATTGGACTTGTCTGCCATGTATCAAGCTCTCAGTATATGGACATGTTGGACTCATCTGCCATATTGCTAGTACTCTGTACATGGACATGTTGCACTGCTCTGCCATGTAGCTAGCTCTCCGTGTATGGACACGTTGGACACATCTGCCATATACCTAGAACTCTGTATATGGAAATGTTGGTTTATTCTACCATGTAACTAGCTCTCTGTATATAGACAATTTGTACTCATCTGCCTTGTAGCTAGAACTCCGTATTTGTAAATGTTGCACTACCTTGCCATGTAGCTAGATCTCTGAATATGGACATTTGGACTCATCTGCCATGTATCTAGCTCTCTGTACATGGATATGTTGGACTGATCTGC
>NW_006408670.1:6032191-6037673 GCF_000296735.1 Chrysochloris asiatica
CTAGCTCTCTGTACATGGATATGTTGGACTGATCTGCCAAGTAGGTAACTCTCTGTATATGAACATATAGGACTTGTCTGCCCTGGAGGTGGCTCTCAGTATATGGACGTGTTGGACACATCTGCCATGTAGATACTACCCTGAATATGGAAATGTTGGCCTACTCTGCCATGTATCTAGCTCTCAGTATATGGACACGTTGGACATATCTGCCACATAGCTAGAACTCTGTAAATGGAAATAGTTTACTATCCTGCCATGTAGTTAGATCTCTGTATATAGACAAGTTGTACTCATCTACCTTGTAGCAAGGACTCTGTATATGGAAATGTTGCACTAACATGCCATGGAGCTAGCTCTCTGTACATGAATATGTTGGACTTAACTATCAAGTAGGTAACACTCTATATATGAACATATTGGACTTTTCTTCCATGTAGCTAGCTCTCAGTATATGGACACGTTGGACACATTTTCAATGAACCTAGTACTCTGTATATGGAAATGTCGCACTACACTACCATGTAGCTACCTCTCTATATATAGACAAGTTGGACTCATCTGACTTGTAGCTAGAACTCTGTATATGATAATGTTGCACTACCCTGCCATGTAGCTAGCTCTCTGTATATGGACATTTCGACTCGTCTGCCATGTAGCTAGCTCTCTGTACATGGATATGCAGGACTTATCTGGCAATTAGGTAGCTCTCTGTATATGAAAATATTGGATTTGTCTGCCATGTTGCTACCTGTCAGTATATGGACACATTGGACACATCTGACATATAGCTAGAACTCTTTATATGGAAATTTTGCACTACTCTGCCACATAGCTAGCTGTCTATATTTACACAAGTTGGACTCATCTGCCTTGTAGTTAGAACACTGTATATGGAAATGTTGCACTACCCTTCCATGTAGCTATCTCACTGTATATGGACATTTTGGAATAGTCTTCCATGTAGCTAGCTCTCTGTACATGGATATGTTGGACTGATCTGCCAAGTGGGTAGCTCTCTGTATATGAACATATTGGACTTGTCTGCCATATAGGTGGCTCTCAGCATATGCACACATTGGACACATATGCAATGTAGCTAGGATCCTGAATATGGACATGTTAGACTAGTCTGCCATGTAGATAGCTCTCAGTATATGGAAACATTGGACACATCTGCCATGTAGCTAGAACTCTGCATATGGTAATGTTGCACTAACCTACCATGTAGTTAGATCTCTGTATATGGACAGTTTGGACTCGTCTGCCATGTAGAAAGCTCTCTGTACATGGGTATGTTGGACTTATCTGTCAAGTTGGTAGCCCTCTGTATATGATCATGTAGGACTACTCTGCCATGTAGGTAGAACTCTGTATATGGAAATGTTGCACTATCCTTCCATGTAGCTTGCTCTCTGTATATGGACATTTTCGACTCGTCTAGCATTGTCCTAGCTCTCTGTATGTGGATATGTTGGACTGTTCTGCCAAGTAGGTAGCTTTCTGTATGTGAACATATTGGCTTTGTCTGCCATGTATCTAGCAGTATATGGACACTTTTTACACATCTGCCATATAGCTAGAACTCTGTATATGGAAATGTTGCACTATGATGCCATGTAGCTATCTCTCTGTATATAGACAAGTTTGACTCATCTGCCTGGTAGCATGAATTTTGTATATGGAAATGTTGTACTACCCTGCCATGAAGCTAGTTGTCTGTATATGGACATGTTGGCCTACTCTGCCATGTAGCCAGATCTCTGTATATAGACAATTTGTTTTCATCTGTGTGAACACGTTGGACTCTTCTGCCTTGTAGCTAATAGGCTATATATACACATGTTGGACTAATCTGCCATGCAGCTAATTCTCAGTATATTAACATGTTGGACTCACTTCCCATGTAGCTCACTATCAGTATATGGACATGTAGGACTTATCTGCAATGTAGCTAAATCTCAAAATATGGACATGTTGGAGTCATCTGCCATTTAGCTAGTATTCTGTATATGGACATGTTGGACTACTCTGCTATATAGCGAGCTCTCAGTATATTGATACGTTGGACTCATCTGCCATGTCGCTAGTACTCTGTATATGGAAATGTTGGACAACTCTGACATATAGCTAGGTCTCTGTATATAGACAAGTTGGACTCATCTGCCTTGTAGCTAGAACTTTGTATATGCAAATGTTGCACTATCCTGCTATATAGCGAGCTCTCAGTATATTGATACGTTGGACTCATCTGCCATGTCGCTAGTACTCTGTATATGGAAATGTTGGACAACTCTGACATATAGCTAGGTCTCTGTATATAGACAAGTTGGACTCATCTGCCTTGTAGCTAGAACTTTGTATATGCAAATGTTGCACTATCCTGCTATATAGCGAGCTCTCAGTATATTGATACGTTGGACTCATCTGCCATGTCGCTAGTACTCTGTATATGGAAATGTTGGACAACTCTGACATATAGCTAGGTCTCTGTATATAGACAAGTTGGACTCATCTGCCTTGTAGCTAGAACTTTGTATATGCAAATGTTGCACTATCCTGCTATATAGCGAGCTCTCAGTATATTGATACGTTGGACTCATCTGCCATGTCGCTAGTACTCTGTATATGGAAATGTTGGACAACTCTGACATATAGCTAGGTCTCTGTATATAGACAAGTTGGACTCATCTGCCTTGTAGCTAGAACTTTGTATATGCAAATGTTGCACTATCCTGCTATATAGCGAGCTCTCAGTATATTGATACGTTGGACTCATCTGCCATGTCGCTAGTACTCTGTATATGGAAATGTTGGACAACTCTGACATATAGCTAGGTCTCTGTATATAGACAAGTTGGACTCATCTGCCTTGTAGCTAGAACTTTGTATATGCAAATGTTGCACTATCCTGCTATATAGCGAGCTCTCAGTATATTGATACGTTGGACTCATCTGCCATGTCGCTAGTACTCTGTATATGGAAATGTTGGACAACTCTGACATATAGCTAGGTCTCTGTATATAGACAAGTTGGACTCATCTGCCTTGTAGCTAGAACTTTGTATATGCAAATGTTGCACTATCCTGCTATATAGCGAGCTCTCAGTATATTGATACGTTGGACTCATCTGCCATGTCGCTAGTACTCTGTATATGGAAATGTTGGACAACTCTGACATATAGCTAGGTCTCTGTATATAGACAAGTTGGACTCATCTGCCTTGTAGCTAGAACTTTGTATATGCAAATGTTGCACTATCCTGCTATATAGCGAGCTCTCAGTATATTGATACGTTGGACTCATCTGCCATGTCGCTAGTACTCTGTATATGGAAATGTTGGACAACTCTGACATATAGCTAGGTCTCTGTATATAGACAAGTTGGACTCATCTGCCTTGTAGCTAGAACTTTGTATATGCAAATGTTGCACTATCCTGCTATATAGCGAGCTCTCAGTATATTGATACGTTGGACTCATCTGCCATGTCGCTAGTACTCTGTATATGGAAATGTTGGACAACTCTGACATATAGCTAGGTCTCTGTATATAGACAAGTTGGACTCATCTGCCTTGTAGCTAGAACTTTGTATATGCAAATGTTGCACTATCCTGCTATATAGCGAGCTCTCAGTATATTGATACGTTGGACTCATCTGCCATGTCGCTAGTACTCTGTATATGGAAATGTTGGACAACTCTGACATATAGCTAGGTCTCTGTATATAGACAAGTTGGACTCATCTGCCTTGTAGCTAGAACTTTGTATATGCAAATGTTGCACTATCCTGCTATATAGCGAGCTCTCAGTATATTGATACGTTGGACTCATCTGCCATGTCGCTAGTACTCTGTATATGGAAATGTTGGACAACTCTGACATATAGCTAGGTCTCTGTATATAGACAAGTTGGACTCATCTGCCTTGTAGCTAGAACTTTGTATATGCAAATGTTGCACTATCCTGCTATATAGCGAGCTCTCAGTATATTGATACGTTGGACTCATCTGCCATGTCGCTAGTACTCTGTATATGGAAATGTTGGACAACTCTGACATATAGCTAGGTCTCTGTATATAGACAAGTTGGACTCATCTGCCTTGTAGCTAGAACTTTGTATATGCAAATGTTGCACTATCCTGCTATATAGCGAGCTCTCAGTATATTGATACGTTGGACTCATCTGCCATGTCGCTAGTACTCTGTATATGGAAATGTTGGACAACTCTGACATATAGCTAGGTCTCTGTATATAGACAAGTTGGACTCATCTGCCTTGTAGCTAGAACTTTGTATATGCAAATGTTGCACTATCCTGCTATATAGCGAGCTCTCAGTATATTGATACGTTGGACTCATCTGCCATGTCGCTAGTACTCTGTATATGGAAATGTTGGACAACTCTGACATATAGCTAGGTCTCTGTATATAGACAAGTTGGACTCATCTGCCTTGTAGCTAGAACTTTGTATATGCAAATGTTGCACTATCCTGCTATATAGCGAGCTCTCAGTATATTGATACGTTGGACTCATCTGCCATGTCGCTAGTACTCTGTATATGGAAATGTTGGACAACTCTGACATATAGCTAGGTCTCTGTATATAGACAAGTTGGACTCATCTGCCTTGTAGCTAGAACTTTGTATATGCAAATGTTGCACTATCCTGCTATATAGCGAGCTCTCAGTATATTGATACGTTGGACTCATCTGCCATGTCGCTAGTACTCTGTATATGGAAATGTTGGACAACTCTGACATATAGCTAGGTCTCTGTATATAGACAAGTTGGACTCATCTGCCTTGTAGCTAGAACTTTGTATATGCAAATGTTGCACTATCCTGCTATATAGCGAGCTCTCAGTATATTGATACGTTGGACTCATCTGCCATGTCGCTAGTACTCTGTATATGGAAATGTTGGACAACTCTGACATATAGCTAGGTCTCTGTATATAGACAAGTTGGACTCATCTGCCTTGTAGCTAGAACTTTGTATATGCAAATGTTGCACTATCCTGCTATATAGCGAGCTCTCAGTATATTGATACGTTGGACTCATCTGCCATGTCGCTAGTACTCTGTATATGGAAATGTTGGACAACTCTGACATATAGCTAGGTCTCTGTATATAGACAAGTTGGACTCATCTGCCTTGTAGCTAGAACTTTGTATATGCAAATGTTGCACTATCCTGCTATATAGCGAGCTCTCAGTATATTGATACGTTGGACTCATCTGCCATGTCGCTAGTACTCTGTATATGGAAATGTTGGACAACTCTGACATATAGCTAGGTCTCTGTATATAGACAAGTTGGACTCATTTGCCTTGTTCCTAGAATTCTGTATATGGAAATGTTACACTACCATGCCATGTAGCTAGCTCTCTGTATATGGACATATAGGACTTGTCTGCCATGTAGGTAGCTCTCTGTATATGAACATATTGGACTTGTCTGCCATGTAGCTCGCTCT
>NW_006408670.1:6037773-6043009 GCF_000296735.1 Chrysochloris asiatica
ATATGGACATATAGGACTTGTCTGCCATGTAGGTAGCTCTCTGTATATGAACATATTGGACTTGTCTGCCATGTAGCTCGCTCTCTGTATATGGATATTTTGGATTCATCAGCCATGTAGCCAGCTCTCTCTGTATGAACATGTTTGATTCATCTGTCCTTAGCTAGTACGCTATATATACACGTGTTGAACTAATCTGCCATGCAGCTAATTCTCAGTATATGAAAATTTTGGACTCAATTACCATGTAGCTATCTCTCAAGATATCGACACTTTGGACTCATCTGCCATGTAGCTAAAATTCTGTATATGGACATGTTTGATTACTCTTTCATATAGCAAGCTCTCAGTATATGGACACGTTGGACTCATCTGCCATGTCGCTATGGATATGTTGGAATTCTCTGACATGTAGCTAGCTCTGTGTATATGGACACGTTGGACTACTCTTCCATGTATATAGCTCTCAGTATATGGACACCTTGATCACATCTGCCATGTAGCTAGAACTCTGTACATGGAAATGTTGCACTACACTGCCATGTAGATAGCTTTCTGTATATTAACATATTGGACGTGTCTGTCGTGTAGCAATCTCAGTATATGGACATGTTGGACTATCTGCCATGTATCTAGTACCCTGAATATGAACATGTTGGACTACTCTGCCATGTAGGTAGCTCTCTGTACATGGATATGTTGAACTAATCTGCCAAGTAGGTAGCTCTCTGTATATGAATATACTGGACTTGTCTGCCAAGTAGATAGCTCTCAAAATGTGGACATGATGGACTCATCTGACATATAGTTGTTGTTGTTGCTAAGTGCCATTGAGTCGGTTCCGACCCATAACGACCCTGTACAGGGTTTCCGAGGGTGTAAATCTTTACTGGAGTACAAAGCCTCATCTTTCTCCTGAGGAGCGGCTGGTAGTTTCAAACCGCTGACCTTAAGGTTCGCAGCCCAATTCGTAACCACTACTCCACCAGAGCTAATACCCTGTATGTGTACATGTTGTACTGCTCTGTCATGTAGCTAGCTCTCAGTGTATGGACATGTTGGACACATCTGCCATGTAGCTAGAACTCTCTTTATGGAAATGTTGCACTACTCTGCAATGTAGCTAGCTGTCTATATATAGGCAAGTTGGACTCATCTGTCTTGTACCTAGAACTCTGTATAAGGAAATGTTGCACTACCCTGCCATGTAGCTAGCTCTCTGTACATGGATATGTTGGAGAGATCTGCCAAGTAGGTAGTTCTCTGTATATGAACATATTGGAATTGTCTGCCATGTTGGTGGCTCTCAGTATATGGACACATTGGACACATCTGCCATGTAGCTAGTACCCTGAATATGGACATGTTAGACTACTCTGCCAGGTAGTTAGCTCTACCTGGAAATGTCCATATGGAAATGTTGCACTACCCTTACATGTAGTTAGATCACTGTATATAGACAAGTTAGACTCATCTGCCTTGTAGCAAGAACTCTGTATATGGAAATGTTGCACTACCCTGCCATGTAGCTAGCTCTCAGTATATGGACACGAAGGATACATCTGCCACATAGCTACAACTCTGTATATGGCAATGTTGCATTACTCTGTCATGTAGCTAGCTCTCTGTATATAGACAATTTGGACTCATTTGCCTTTTACCTAGTACTCTGTATATGGAAATGTTGCGCTACTCTGCCATGTAGCTAGCTCTCTGTATACGGACATTTTGAACTTGTCTGCCAGATAGCTAGCTCTCTGTACATGGATATTTTGGACTGATATGCCAAGTAGGTAGCTCTCTGTATATGAACATATTGGATTTAACTGCCATGTAAGTGGCTCCCAGTAGTTGGACATTTTGGACATATCTGCCATGTAGCTACAACCCTGAATATGGACATGTTGGACTACTATGCCATGTAGCTATCTCTCAGTATATGGACACATTGGAAACATCTGCCATGTAGCTAGACCACTGTATATGGTAATGTTGCACTACCCTGCCATGTAGTTAGATCTCTGTATATACACAAGTTGGACTCATCTGCCTTGTAACTAGAACTCTGTGTATGGAAATATTGCACTATCTTGCTATGTAGCTAGCACTCTGTATATGGACATTTTCGCCTCTTCTTCCAAGTAGCTAGCTCTCTGTATATGGATATGTTGGACAGATCTGTCAAGTTGGTAGCTCTCTGTATATGAATATATTGGAATTGTCTGCCATACAGATAGCTTTCAGTATATGGACATGTTGGACACATCTGTCGTGTAGACAAAAGTCTGTATATCGACACGTTGGACTACTCTGCCGTCTAGCTAGCTCTCTGTACATAGACAAGTTGGACTCATCTGCCTTGTAGCTAGAACTCTGTGTATGGAAATGTTGCACTAACCTGCTATGTAGCTAGTTCTCTGTATATGGACAATTTGGCCTCTTCTTCCATGTAGCTAGCTCTCTGTATATGGATACGTTGGACTGATCTGTCAAGTTGGTAGCTCTATCTAGAAGAAAATATTTTACTTGTGTATCATGTAGATGGTTCTCAGTATATGGACAAGTTGGACATATATGCCATGCAATCAGTACCCTGAATATGGACATGTTGGACTCCTCTGCCACGTAGCTATCTCTCAGTGTATGGACACATACGCCATGTTGTTAGACTCTGTATATGGAAATGTTGCACTACTCTGACATGTAGCTAGCTATCTATATATAGACAAGTTGGACTCATCTGACTTGTACCTAGAACTCTGTATATGGAAATGCTGCAATACCCAGCCATGTAGCTAGCTCTCTGCATATGGGCATTTTGAATTCGTCTGCCATGTAGCCAGCTGTCTGTACATGGATATGTTGGATTGGTCTGCCAAGTAGGTAGCACTCTATATATGAACATATAGGACGTGTCTGCCTTGTAGGTGGCTCTTAGTATATGGACACGTTGAACACATCTGCCATGTAGCTAATTCCCTGAATTTGGACATGTTGGACTACTCTGCCATGTAGCTAGCTCTCAGTATATGGACATGATTTACACATCTGCCATGTTGCTAGAACTCTGTATATGGAAATGTTGCAAGACCCTGCCATGTACTTAGATCTCTGTATATAGACAAGTTGGACTCATCTGCCTTATAGCTAGCACTCTGTATATGGAAATTTTGCCCTACCATGCCATGTTGCTAGCCTCTCTGTATATGGATATGTTGGACTTATCTACCAACTAGGTAGCCCTCTGTATATGAACATATTGGACTTGTCTAGCATGCAGCTAGCTCTCAGTATATATGGTCACGTTGGACACATGTGCCATGTAGCTAGAACTCTGTATGTGGAAATGTTGCACTATACTGCCATGTAGCTAGTTCTCTGTATATATGCAAGTTGGACTCATCTGCCTTGTTGCTAGAACTCTGTATGTGGAAATGTTGCACTACCCTGCCATGTAGCTAGTTCTCTATATAGGGACATTTTGGACTTGTCTGCCATGTCCTAGATCTCTGTACATTGATATGATGGACTGATCTGCCAAGCAGGTATCTAGCTGTATGTGAACATATTGGATTTGTCTACCATGTAGCTAGCAGTATATGGATAGGTAGGACACATCTGCCATGTAGCTTGAACTCTGTATATGGAAATGTTGCATTATTCTGCCATGTAGCTAGCTCTTTTTATATGGACATTACGGACTAGTCTGCCAAGTAGCTAGCTCTCTGTACATGGATATGTTGGACTGATCTACCAAGTAGGTAGCTCCCTGTAAATGAACATATTGGACTTGTCTGCCATGTAGGTGCCTCTCAGTATGTGGACAAGTTGAGCATATCTGGCAGGTAGCTAGAAACCTGAATATGGACATGTTTATCTACTCTGCCATGTAGCTAGCGCTCTGTACATGGACATGTTGGGCTGATCTGCCATGAATCTAGTTCTCTGTATATGAGCATATTGGGTTTGTCTGCCATGTAGGTGTCTCTCAGTATATAGGCAAGTTGGACATATGTGGCTTGTAGCTAATACCCTGTATAGGGACATTTTGGATTGCTCTGTCATGTAGCTAGCTCTCAGTATATGGACACGTTGGACACATCTGCCATATAGCTCGAACTCTGTATATGGAAGTGTTGCACTACTCTGCCATGTAGCTAGCTCTCTGTATATGGACATT
The DNA here is from genome assembly GCF_000296735.1 of Chrysochloris asiatica. Lineage (NCBI taxonomy): Eukaryota > Metazoa > Chordata > Mammalia > Afrosoricida > Chrysochloridae > Chrysochloris > Chrysochloris asiatica. The sequence goes on from NW_006408670.1 coordinate 6,041,954, forward strand.
TTGGACTCGTTTGTCATGTACCTAGCTCTCTGCACATGGATATGTTACGTTGATCTGTGAATTAGGTAGCTCTCTGTATATGAACATATTGTACTTGTCTGTCATGTAGCTAGCACTCAGTATATGGACATGTTGGAAATATCTGCCATATAGCTAGAACTCTGAATATGGACATGTTGGAGTACTCTGCCATGTAGCTTGTTGTTATAGATATAGACAATTTGTACTCATCTGCCTTGTAGCTAGGACTCTGTATATGGAAATGTTACTCTCTGTATAAGAACATACAGGACTTGTCTGCCCTGGAGGTGGCTCTCAGTATATGGACACGTTGGACACATCTGCCATGTAGCTACTGTAATGAATATGGACAAGTTGGACTACTCTGCCATGTACCTAGAACTCTGTATTTGGAAATGTTGCACTACCCTGCCATGTAGCTAACTCTCTGTATATGGATATTTTGGACTTTTCTGCCATGTATCTAGCTCTGTGTTCAGGGATATGTTGGACTGACCTGCCAAGTAGGTAGCTCTCTGTATATGAACATATTTCATTAGTCTGCCATGTAAGTGGCTCTCAGAATATGGACATGTTGGACACATCTGCCATGTAGCTACTAAACTGAATATGGACATATTGGACTACTCTGCCTTGTAGCTAGCTCTCAGTATATGGACACGTTGGACACATCTGCCATGTAGCTAGAACTCTGTATATGGAAAGGGTGCACTACTCTGCCATGTAGCTAGCTCTCTGTATATAGACAAGTTGGACTCATCTGCCTTGTACCTAGAACTCTGTATATGGAAATATTTCATTACACTGCCACATACCTAGCTCTCTGTATATGTATATTTTGGACTCGTCTTCTATGTAGCTAGCTGTCTGTATATGGATATGTTGGACTGATCTGTCAAATAGTTAGCTCTCTGTATATGAACATATAGGACATGTCTGCCATGTATGTAGCTCCCTGTATATGAACACCTTTGACACATCTAGAACTCAGTATATGGAAATGTTGTACTACCGTGCCATGCAGCTAGCTTTCTG
>NW_006408670.1:6044022-6045808 GCF_000296735.1 Chrysochloris asiatica
GATGGACTACTCTGTCATGTAGCTAGCTCTCTGTACATGGATAAGTTGGACTGATCTGCCATGTAGCTAGCTTTCTCTATATGAACATATTGGACTTGTCTGCCATGTAGATGTCTCTCAGTATATGGACAAGTTGAACATATCAGGCATGCAGCTAATACCCTGTATATGGACATGTTGCACTGCTCTGCCATGTAGCTAGCTTTCAGTGTTTGGACACATTGGACACATGTGCCATGTACCTAGAACTCTGTATGTGGAAATGTTGAACTACACTGCCATGTAGCTCTCTCTGTGTATATGTACATTTTGGACTCATCTGCCATGTATCTAGCTCTGTGTACATGGATTTGTTGGACTGATCTGCAAACTAGGTAGCTCTCTGTATATGAACATATTGGAATTCACTGCCATGTAATTGGCTCTCAGTATATGGACACGTTGAACACATATGCCAAGTATCTACTACCCTGAATAGTGACATGTTGGACTACTCTGCCATGTTGCTAGCTCTCAGTATAAGGACAAGTTGGACACTTCTGCCATGTAGCTTGATTTGTGTATATGGAAATGTCCCACTATTCTGCCATGTAGCTAGCTCTCTGTATATGGACATTTTGGACTACTCTGCCATGTAGCTAGCGCTCAGCATATGGACACGTTGGACACATCTGCCATGCAGCTAGAACTCTGTATGAGTTGGAAATGGTACGCTACTCTGCCATGTAGCTAGCTCTCTGGATATAAACAAGTTGGACTCATCTGCCTTGTACCTAAAACTCTTTATGAGGAAATGTTTCACTACCCTTCCATTTAGCTAGCTCTTTGTATATGGACATTTTGGAATCGTTTGCCATGTAGCTAGCTCTCTGTACATGGATATGTTGGACTGATCTGACCAAGTAGGTAGCTCTCTGTATATGAACATATAGGACTTGTCTGACCTGTAGGTTGCTCTCAGTATATGGACACGTTGGACCCATCTGCCATATAGCTAGAACTCTGTATATGAAAATGTTGCACTACCCTGCCATGTAGCTAGCTCTCTGTATATGGATATTTTGGAAGCGTCTGCCATGTCCTAGCTCTCTGTACATGGATATGTTGGACTGACCTAACCAAGTAGGTAGCTCTCTGTATATGAACATATAGGACTTGTCTGACCTGTAGGTGGCTCTCAGTATAAGGACACGTTGGACACATATGCCATGTAGATACTACCCTGAATATGGACATGTTGGCCTACTCTACCATATAGCTAGCTCTCAGTATATTGACATGTTGGACACTTCTGCCCTGTAGATCTAGCTGTGTATATGGAAATGTTGCACTATTCTGCCATTTGGCTAGCTCTCTGTATATGGACATTTTGGACTCATCTGCCATGTAGATAGCTCTATGTACATGGATGTGTTGGACTGCTCTGCCAAGTAGGTAGCTCTCTGTATTTGAACATATAGGACTTGTCTGCCATGTAGGTAGCTGTCTGTATATTAAAGCCTTTGTCATATCTGCCATGTAGCTAGAACTCAGTATATGGAAATGTTATACTACCATGCCATGTAGCTAGCCCTCCCTATATGGACATTTTGGAATCGCCAGACGTGTAGCTAGCTGTCTGTTCATGGATATAATTTACTGATATGCCAAGTAGTTAGCTCTCTGTATATGAACATATAGGACATGTCTGTCATGTATGTAGCTCCCTGTATATGAACACCTTTGACACATCTAGAACTCAGTATATGGAAATGTTGTACTACCGTGCCATGCAGCTAGCTTTCTG
>NW_006408670.1:6046918-6053434 GCF_000296735.1 Chrysochloris asiatica
GCTAGAACCCTGAATATTGACATGATGGACTACTCTGTCATGTAGCTAGCTCTCTGTACATGGATAAGTTGGACTGATCTGCCATGTAGCTAGCTCTCTGTATATAGACAAGTCGAACTCATCTGCCTTGTACCTTGAACTCTGTATGTGGAAATGTTTCACTACCCTGCCATGTAGCTAGCTCTCTGTATATGGACATTTTGGACTCATCTTACATATAGCTAGCTCTCTGTACAAGGATATGTGGGTCAGATCTGCCAAGTAGGTAGCTCTCTGTGTATGAACATATTGGAATTGTCTGCCATGTAGCTAGCTTTCAGTATATAGACACGTTTGATACATCTGCCCTATAGCTAGTACCCTGTATATGCCCATGTTGTACTATTCTGCTATGTACCTAGATCTCAGTATATGGACACGTTGGACACATCTGCCATGTAGCTACTACCCTGAATATGGACATGTTGGACTACCCTGCCATGTAGCTAGCCCTCTGTATATGGACATTTTGGACGCATGTACCATGTAGCTAGCTATCTGTAAATGCATATTTTGGACTGATCTGCGAAGTAGGTAGCTCTCTATGTATGCACATATTGGACTTGTCTGCCATGTAGATGTCTCTCTGTATATGGACATGTTGGACAAATCTGCCATGTAGATAGTACCCTGAATATGGACTTGTTGCACCACTCAGCCATGTAGCTCTCTCTCAGTTCATGGACAAGTTGAACACATCTGCCATGTAGTTAGAACTCTGTAAATGGAAATGTTACACTACTCTGCCATGAACCTAGCTCCCTGTATATAGATAAGTTGGACTCATCTGCCTTGAAGCTTAGAACTCTGTATAGGGAAATGTTCTTCTACCCTGCCATGTAGCTAGCTCTCTGTATATGGACATTTTGGACTCGGCTTCCATATAGCTAACTCTCTGTACATGGATATGTTGGACTGATTTGATATGTAGGTCCCTCTCTATATATCATCATATTAGACTTGTCTGCCATGCAGGTGGGTCTCACTATATGGACACGTTGGACACATCTGCCATGTAGTTAGTTCCATGAATATGAACTTGTTGGAGTTCTCTGCCTTGTAGCTAGCTCTCAATGTATGGACACGTTAGATACATATGCCATGTACCTAGAACTCTGTATATGGAAATGATGCACTACCCTGCCATGTGGCTAGCTCTCTGTATATGGAAATTTTGGACTGGTCTGCCATGTAGCTAGATCTCTGTACGTGGATATTTTTAACTGATCTACCAAGTAGGTAGGTGTCTTTGTATGAACATATTGGACTTGTCTGCAATGTAGGTAGCTCTCAGTATATGAATACCTTTGACAAATATGCCATGTAGCTAGAACTCAGTATATGGAAATGTTGCACTACCCTGCCATTTAGCTAGCTCTCTGTACATGGATATGTTGGACTGATCTGCCAAGTAGGTAGTTCTATGGTATATGAACATATTGGAATTGTCTGCCATGTAGGTGGCTCTCACTATATGGACACGTTCGACACATCTGCCATGTAGGTAGTACACTGAATATGGACTTGTTGGATTGCTCTGCCATGTAGCTAACTCTCTGTATATAGACAATTTGGACTTATCTGCCTTGTAACTAGATCTCTGTATATGGAAATGTTTCTCTACCTTGCCATGTAGCTAGCTGTCTGTATATGGACATTTTGGACTCTTCTGACATCTAGCTAGCTCTCTGTGCATCGATATGTATGACTGATCTTCCAAGTAGGTAGCTTTCTGTAAAGGAAAATATTGGACTTCTCTGTCATGTAGCTAGCTCTAAGTATATGGACATGTTGGATTCATCTGCCATGTAGCTATTTCTCTGTATATGGACGTGTTGGACTCATCAGCCATGTAGCCAGCACTCTCTGTATGAACATGTTTGACTCATCTGACTTGTACCTAGTCCCCTATATATACACATATTGAACTCAGTTGCCATGTAGCCAACTCTCAGTATATGGACATTTAGGACTCATCTGCCATGTAGCTTGAACTCTGTATATGGAAATGTTGGTCTACTCTGCCATATAGCTAAGTCTTATAATATGGACATGTTGGACTCATCTGCCATGTAGCTAGAGCTCTGTATATGGAATTGTTGCACTATTCTGCCATGTAGCTAACTCTCTTTAGATGGACATGTTGGACTCATCAGCCATGTAGCCAATTCTCTCTGTATGAACATGTTGGACTCATCTGCCTTGTAGCTAGTCCTCTACACATACACATGTAGGACTCATCTGCCATGTAGCTAACTCTCAGTATACGGACACGTTGGACTCATCTGCCATGTAGCTAGTACTCTGTGTAAGGAAATGATGGACTACTCTGACATGTAGCTAGCTCTCTGTATATGGAATTTTGGACTCCTCTGCCATATATCTAGCTATTTGTGCATGGATATATTGAACTGACCTCACATGTGGGTAGCTCTCTGTGTATGAACATATTGGATTTGTCTGTATATGGACTTGTTGGACTACTCTTCCATGTAGTGAGTTCTCAGTAATGAACACGTTGGACTCATCTGTCATGTCGATAGTACTCTGTATATGGATTTGTTGGACTACTCTGACATGTAGCTAGCTGTCTGTATATGGACATGTTGGACTCATCAGCCATGTAGCCAGCTCTCTCTGTATGAACATGTTGGACTCATCTGCCTTGTAGCTAGTCCTCTACACATACACATGTAGGACTCATCTGCCATGTAGCTAACTTTCAGTATATGTACATCTTGGACTCATCTGCCATGTAGCTAGTATTCTGTATGTGGACATGTTGTACTACTCTGCCATGTAGCGTGCTCTCTCTACATGCACATTTTGGACTTGTCTGCCATGTAGCAAACTTTCTGTCCATGGATATGTTGGACTGATCTGGCATGTAGGTAGCTCTCTGTATATTAAGTTATTGTCCTTGTCTGCCATATAGCTATCTGTCTGTATATGGACAGGTTGGTCTCATCCGCCATGTAGCCAGCTCTCTCTGTATGAACATGTTGGACTCATCTGCCTCGTATCTTGCTCTATAAATATACACATGTTACACTCATCTTCCATGTAGCTAGTACTCTCTATATGTAAATGTTGGACTACTCTGCCATGTAGCTATCTCTCAGTATATGGACACGTGCGACTCATCTGCCATGTAGCTGAAGCTCTGAATATGGAAATGTTGACATTTTGGACTCTTCTGCCATGTAGCTAGCTCTATGAGCATGAATATGTTGGACTAATCTGCTATGTAGGTAGCTCTCTGTATACGAACATATTGGACTTGTCTGCCATAAAGCTTGCTCTCGGTATATGAACATGTTGGATCCATTAGCCATGTAGACACCTCTCTCTGTATGAACATGTTGGACTCATCTGCTTTGTAGGTAATCTATATATACGCAAGTTGGACTCATCTGCCATGTAGCTAACTCTCAGTATATGGACATGTTAGACTCATCTGCCATGTAGCTAGTATTCTGTATATGGACATGTTGGACTGAACAGCCATGTAGCCAGCTCTCTCTGTATGAACATGTAGGACTCATCTGCCTTGTAGCTACTACTCTATATATACACATGTTGGAATCATCTGCCATGTAGCTAACTCTCAGTATAAGGACATGTTGGACTCATCTACCATGTAGCTAGTACACTCTATATGAATATGTTGGACTACTCTTCCATGTAGCTAGCTCTCAGTATATGGACACGTTGGACTCATCTGCCATGTAGCTAGAACTCTGTATTTGGAATTATTGAACTACCCTGCCATGTAGCTAGCTCTCTGTTTATGGACATTTTGAACTTCTGCCATGTAGCTAGCTCTCTGTGCATGGATATCCTGTACTGATCAGCCATGTAGGTAGCTCTTGTATACAAACATATTCGACTTGTCTGCCATGTAGCTAGCTATCTCTATATGGATGTGTTGGACTCATCAGCCATGTAGCCAGCTCTCTCTGTATGAACATGTTGGACTCATCTTCCTTGTAGCCAGGCCTCTATATATACACAAGTTGTACTCATCGGCTATGTAGCTAACTTTCAGTATATGGTCATGTCAGACTCATCTGCCATGTAGCTAGTATTCTGCATATGTATATGTTGGACTACTCTGCCATGTAGTTAGCACTCAGTATATGGTCATGTTGGACTCATCTTCCATGTGAGCTACAACTCTGTATATAGAAATGTTGCACTACTCTGCCATGCAGCTAGCTCTCTCTATATGTACATTTTGGACTAGTCTGCAATGTAGCTATATCTCTGTCCATGGATTTGTTGAACTGATCTGCCATGTAGGTAGCTCTCTGTATATGAATTTATTGGACTTGTCTTACATGTATATATGTCTCTGTATATGGACATGTTGGACTCATCAGCCATGTAGCCAGCTCTCACTATATGAACATGTTGGACTCATCTGCCTTGTAGATATTCCTCTCTATACATACATGTTGGACTCACCTGCCATGTAGTTAACTCTCAGTATATGGACAAGTAGGTCTCATCTGCCATGTAGCTAGTACTCTGTCTATGGACATGTCGGACTACTCTGCCATGCAGCAAACTCATTATATGGACACGTTAGTCTCATCTGCCATGTAAATAGAGCTCTGTATGTGCAAATGTTGCACTACTCTGCCATGTAGCTAGCTCTCTGTATACAGGCATTTTGGACTCGTCTGCCATGTAGCTAGCTCTCTGTGCATGAATATGATGGGCAGATCTGCCATGTAGGTAGCTTTCTGTATATGAACACATTGGACTTGTCTGCCATGTAGCTAGCTATTAGTATATGGACATGTTGGACTCATCAGCCTGTAACCAGATATCTCTGTATGAACATGTTGGACTTATCTACCTTGTAGCTAGCCCTCTATAGAAAAACTTATTGTACTTTTCTGCCATGTAGCTAATTCTCAGTATATAGACATGTTGGACTCTTCTGTCATGTAGCTAGTACTCAGAATATGGACACGTTGGACACATCTGCCATGTAGCTGGAACTCTGTATATGGAAATGTTGTGGTATTCTGCATGTAGCAAGCTCTCTGTATATAGACAAGTTGGACTCATCTGCCTTTTACCCAGAACTCTGTATATGCAAATGTTTCACTACCCTGCCATGTAGCTAGCTCTCTGTACATGAATATGTTGAACTGATCTGCCATGTAGCTAGCTCTCTGTATATCAACATATTGTACTTGTCTGTCATGTAGGTGACTCTCAGTATGTGGACATGTTGGACACATTTGCAATGTAGGTAGTACCCTGAATATGGACATGTTGGAGTACTCTGCTATGTAGCTAGCTCTCAGTATATGGACATGTTGGACACATCTACCATATAGCTAGAACTCTGTATATGGAAATGTTGTACTAGTCTGCCCTGTAGTTAGCTCTCTGTATATAGACAAGTTGGACTCATCTGCCTTGTACCGAGAACACCTGTATATGGAAATGTTGCACTACCCTCCCATATATCTAGTTCTCTGTATATGGACATTTTGGACTTGTCTGTCATGTTGCTAGCTCTCTGTACATGTATATGTTGGAATGATCTGCTAAGTAGGTAGCCCTCTGTATATGAACATAGTGAACTTGTCTACCATGTAGCTAGCTCTCAGTATATGGACATGTTGGACACATGTGCCATGTAGCTCGAAATCTGTATATGGAAAGGTTGCACTATATTGCCTGGCATGTAGCTAGCTCTCTTTATATAGAAAAGTTGGACTCATCTGCCTTGTAGCTAGACCTCTGTATATGGAAATGTTGCACTACCTTGCCATTAAGCTAGCTCTCTGTATATGGAAATTTCAGACTGGTCTGCAATGTAGCTAGCTCTCTGTAGATATGTTGGACTGATCTGCCAAGTTGCTAGCTCACTGTATATGAACATATTGGACTTGTCTACCATGGATATAGCTCTCAGTATATGGACACATTGGACACATCTGCCATGTAGCTAGAACTCTGTATACGGAAATGTTGCACTATACTGCCATGTAGGTCACTCTCTGTACATAGACAAGTGGGCTTCATCTGTCTGGTAACTAGAACTCTGTATATGGAAAAGTTGCACTACCTGCCACGATGCTAGCTCTCTGTATATGGACATTTTGTACTCGTCTATCATGTAGCTAGCTCTCTATACATGGATATGTTGGACTGATCTGCCAAGTAGGTAGCTCTCTGTATGTGAATATATTGGACTTGTCTGCCATGTAGCTAGCAGTATATGGACACGTTGGACACGTCTGCCATGTAGCTGGAACTCTGTATATGGAAATGTGGCACTATGATGCCATGTAGCTAGCTCTCTGTATATAGTCAAGTTGGACTCATCTGCCTGGTAACTAGAACTCTGTATATGGAAATGTTGCACTACGCTGCCATGTAGCAAGCTCTCTGTAAATGGACATTTTGGACTCGTCTGCCATGTAGGTAGCTCTCTGTACATGGATATGTTGG
>NW_006408670.1:6053534-6054696 GCF_000296735.1 Chrysochloris asiatica
CTGCCATGTAGGTAGCTCTCTGTACATGGATATGTTGGACTGATCTGCCAAGTAGGTAGCTCACTGTATATGAACATATTGGAATTGTCTGCCATGTAGGTAGTTCTCAATATATGGACACCTTGTAAACATCTGTTATGTAGCTAGAACTCTGTATATGGAAATGTTGTACTACCGTGCCATGTAGCTCGGCTCTCTGTATATGGACATTTTGGACTCGTCTGCCAAGTAATTAGCTATCTGTATATTAACATATTGGACTTGTCTGCCATGGACCCAGCAGTATATGAACACATTGAACACATCTGCCATATAGCTTAAACTCTGTATATGGAAATGTTTCACTACGATGCCATGTAAATAGCTCTCTGTATATAGACAAGTTGGACTCATCTGCCTTGTAACTAGAACTCTGTGTATGGAAATGTTACACTACCATGCCATGTGGCTAGATCTCTGTATGTGGACATTTTGGGCTAGTCTGCTATGTAGCTAGTTCTTTGTCCATGGATATGTTGGACTGATCTGCCAAGTAGGTAGCTCTCTGTTTAGTATAGTATCATATTGGACTTTTCAGCCATGTAGGTGGCTCTCAGTATATGGACATGCAGGACACATCTGCCATGTAGCTAGCACCTGAATATGGGCATGTTAGACTACTCTGCCATGTAGCTAGCTCTCTGTATATAGACAAGTTGGACTCATCTACCTTATAGTTAGAACTCTGTATGTGGAAATGTTGCACAACCCTGCCATCTAACTAGCATTTTGCATATGGACATTTTGGACTATTCTGCTTTTTAGCTAGCTCCATGTACATGGATATTTGGAATTATCTGCCAAGGTGTTAGCTCTCTGTATATGAACATAATGGACTTCTCTGCCATGTAGGTAGCTCTCATATATATGGACAGCTTTGACACGTCTACCATGTAGCTAGAACTCTGTATATGGAAATGTTGAACTACCCTGCCATGTAGCTAGCTCTCTGGATATGGACATTTTGGACTTGTCTGCCATGTAGCTAACTCTCTGTACATGGATATGTTGGAATGATCTGACAAGTAGGTAGCTCTCTGTATATGAACATATTGGACTTGTCAGCCATTTAGGTGGCTCTCAGTATATGGTCACGTTGGACACATTTGCCATGTAGCTAGTA
>NW_006408670.1:6057771-6061240 GCF_000296735.1 Chrysochloris asiatica
CTCACCTGCCATGTAGGTACCTCTCTGTATATGAATATGTTGGACTTGTCTGCCATGTAGTTAGCTCTCTGTATATGGTCATGTTGGACTCATCAGCCATGTAGCTAACTCTCAGTATGTGGACATGTTGGATTCACCTGCCATGTAACTAGTACTCTGTATATGGACATTATGGATTTGTCTGCAATGTAGCTCACTCTCTGTACATGGATATGTTGAACTGATCTTCCATGTAGGTAGCTTTCTCTATAAGGACATATTGGATTCACCTGCCATGTAGCTAGTACTCTGTATATGGACATTTTGGATCCGTTTGGCATGTAGCTAGCTCTCTGTGCATGGATATGTTGAACTGGTCTGCCATGTAGGTAGCTCTCTGTATAAGAACATATTGGACTTTTCTGTCATGTAGCTACCTCTCTGTATATGGACATGTTGGACTCATCAGTCATGTAGCCAGCGGATTGTGCATTAACATATTGGATCCATCTGCCTTGTATCTAGTTCTCTATATATACACATGTTGGACTCATCTGCCATGTAGCTCACTCTCAGTATATTGACATGTTGGACTCAACTGTCATGTAGCTAGTACCCTGTATATGGACATCTTGGACTATATTGTCATGTAGCTAACTCTCAGTATATGGACACATTGGACTCATCTGTCATGTAGTTAGAACTCTGTATTCGGATATGTTGCACTATTCTGCCATATTTGTAGTTCTTTGTATATGGACATTTTGGACTCGTCTGCTATGTAGTCACCTCTCTCTGTATGAACATGGTGGACTCATCTGCCGTGTAGCTAATCCTCTATATATACACATTAGGGACTCATCTGCCATGAAACTAACTCCCAGTATATGGACATGTTGGACTCTTCTGCCATGTAGTTAATACTCTGTATATGGACATGTTCGACTACTCATCTGCCATGTATCTAACTCTCAGTATATGGACACGTTGGACACATCTGTCATGTAGCTAGAACTCTGTATATGGAAATGTTGCACTATTCTGCCATTTAGCTAGGTTTCTTTTACGGACATTTTGGACTCGTCGGCCATGTAGCCAGCTCTCTCTGTATGAACATGTTGGAGTCATCTGTCTTGTATCTAGTCCTCTATATATACACATGATGGATTCATCTGCCATGGAGCTAACTCTCAGTATATAAACATGTTGGACTCATCTGCCATGTAGCTAGTACTCTGTATATGGTCATGTTGGATTACTCTGCCATGTAGCTAGCTCTTAGTATTTGGACACGTTGGACTCATCTGCCATGACTATGAATGGAAATGTTGTACTATTATTTCATGTAGCTAGTTCTCTCTATATGGACATTTTGGACTCGTCTGTCATGTAGCTAGCTCTCTGTGCACAGATATGCTGGACTGATCTGCCATGGATGTAGCTCCTGAAGATGATCATATGGGACTTGTCTGCCATGTAGCAGGCTCTCTGTATATGGACATGTTGGACTCATCAGCCATGTAGCCAGCTCTCTGTATTTGAACATGTTTGAGTTATCTACCTTGTAGCTAACGCTCTAAACATACACATGTTGGACTGATGTGTCATGTAGCTAACTTGCAATATATGGGCATGTTGTATTCACCAGCCATGTAGCTAGTGCTCTGTATATGGACATGTTTGACTACTTTTCTTTTTAGCTAGCTCTCAGTATAAAGACTCGTTGAACTCATCTGACACTTAGCTAGAGCTCTGTATATGGAAATGATGCACTACTCTGCCATGTAGCTAGCACTCTGTATATGGACATTTTGGACTTGTCTGCCATGTAGCCAGCTCTCTGTGTATGAACATGTTGGACTCATCTGCCTTGTAGCTGACCCTCAGTATAAAAACATGTTGGATTCATCAGCCATGTAGCTAGTAATCTATATATGGTCATGTTGGACCAATCTGCCATGAAGCTAGCTCTTAGCATATGGGCACGTTATTCTAATCTGTAATGTAGCTAGAATTCTGAATTTGGACACGTTGGACTACTCTGCCATGTAGCTACCTCTCCGTATATGGTCATTTTGGACTCGTTTTCCATGTAGCTAAGTCTCTGTGCATAGATATACTGGACTGATCTGCCATGTAGGGAGCTCTCTGTATATGAACGTATTGGACTTGTCTGCCATATAGGTAGCTATCAGTATATGGACGTTTGGACTGATCAGCCATGTAGCCAGTTCTCTCTGTATGAATATTTTCAACTCATTTGCCTTGTAGATACTTCCCTAATATACACATATTGGACTCATCTGCCATGTAGCTTACTCTCAGTATATGGACATGTTGGCCTCAACTGCCATGTAGTGAGTACTATGTATTTGGACATGTTGGACTACTCTTCCATATAGCTAGCTCTCAATATATGGACATGTTGGACTCATCTGCCATGTAGCTAGAACTCTGTATATGGAAATGTTGCACTACTCTGTCATGTAGCTATCTTTATGTATATGGACATTTTGGACTTGTCTGCCATGTAGCTAGCTCTCTGTGCATGGATATGTTGGACTGATCTGCCATGTAGGTAGTTCTCTGTGCCTGGATACGTTAGACTGATCTGCCATGTAGCTAGTACCCTGTGTATGGACTTGTTGGACTCACCTGCCATGTAGGTACCTCACTGTATATTAACATGTTGGACTTGTCTGCCATTTAGGTAGCTCTCTGTAAATGGACATGTTGGACTCATCAGCGATGTAGCCAGCACTCTCTGTATGAACATGTCGGACGTATATGCCTTGTAGCTAGTCATCTATATATACACATATTGGCCTCATCAGCCAAGTATATGGACATTTTGGACTCGTCTTCCCTGTGCCTAGCTCTCTCTGTAGGATCATGTTGAACTCATCTGCCTTGTAGCTAATCGTCTATATATACACATGTTGAACTCATCTTCATATAGCTAACTCTCAGTGTATGGACATGTTTGACTACACTGCCATGTAGCTAGCTCTCAGTATATGGACACGTTGGACTCATCCGGCATGTAGGTAGAACTCTGTATTTGGAAATGTTGCACTACTCTGTCATGTAGCTAGCCCTCTGCATATGGACATTTTGGACTTGTCTGACATGTAGCTAGCTCTCTGTTCATGGATATATTGGACTTATATGCCATGATAGCTAACTCTCTGTGCATAGATATGGTGGACTGATCTGCCATGTAGGTAGCTCTCTGCATATGAAGATATTGGAATTGTCTATCAAGTAACTAGCTCTCAGTATATGGACATGTTGGACTCATCAGCCATATATCCAGCTCTCTCTGTAAGAATATGTATGAATCATCTGCCTTGTAGCTAGCCCTCTAAATATACACATGTTGGTAACATATGCATTGTAGCTAACTCTCAGTATATGGACATGTTGGACTCATCTGCCATGTAGCTAGCTCTCAGAATATAGACACATTGGACTCATCTGCCATGTAGTG
>NW_006408670.1:6061340-6062698 GCF_000296735.1 Chrysochloris asiatica
ATGTAGTGAGTACTATGTATTTGGACATGTTGGACTACTCTTCCATATAGCTAGCTCTCAATATATGGACATGTTGGACTCATCTGCCATGTAGCCAGCTCTCTCTGAAATAGCATGTTGGAATCAACTGCATTGTAGCTAGTCCTCTATATATACATGTAGGACTCATCTGCCATTTAGATTACACTCTGTATATGGACATGTTGGACTACACTGCCATGTAGCTAGCTCTTAGTATATGGACACATTGGACTCATCTGTGATGTAGCTAGAACTCTATATGGAAATGTTGCACTAATCTGTCATTTAGCCAGCTCTCTGTATATGGACATTTTGGACTTGTCTGCCATGTAGCTAGCTCTCTGTCCATGGATATGTTGGACTGATCTGCCATGTAGGTACCTCTCTGTATATGAAAATATTGGACTTGTCTGCCATGAAGCTAGCTCTCTGTATAAGGACATGTTGTACTCATCAACCATGTAGCCAACTCTCTATGTATGAACATGTTGGACTCATCTGCCTCGTAGCTATTCCTCTATATACACATGTTGGACTCATTTTCCATGTAGTTAACTCTCAGTCGATGGACATATTGGACTCATCTACCATGTAGCTAATACTCTGTATATGGACATGTTGGACTACTCTGCCATATAGCTAACTCTTAATATATGGACACGTTGGACTCATCTGCCATGTAGCTGGTTCTCATTATATGCACACAGTGGATTCATCTGCCATGTAGCTAGAACTCTGTATATGGAAATGGTGCACTACTATGCCATGTAGCTAACTATCTGTATATGGACATTTTGGACTCGTCTGCCATGTCGCTATCTCTCTGTGCATGGATATGTTGCACTGATCTGCCTTGTATTTAGCTTTCTGTATATGAACATATTGTATTCGTCTGCCATGTAGGTAGCTCTCTGTACATAGATATGCTGGACTGATCTGACATGGAGGTAGCTCTCTGTATATGAAGATATTTGAGTTGTCTGCCATATAGCTAGCTCTCTGTATATGGACATGTTGAACTACTCTGCCATGTAGCTAGTTATTAGAATATGGACATGTTGGTCTCATCTGCCATGTAGCTAACTCTCTGTGCATGGATATGTTGGACTGATCTGCCATGTAGGTAGCTCTCTGTATATGAATATATGGGACTGGTATGCCCTGTAGCTACCTCTCAGTATATGGACATGTTAGCCTCATCAGCCTTGTAGCCAGCTCTCTCTGCATGAATATGTTCGACTCATCTGCCTTTTAGGTAGTCTTCTAGTTATACACATATTGAACTCATCTGCCATGCAGCTAGCTCTCAGTATATGGACACGTTGGACTCATCTGCC
>NW_006408670.1:6063128-6066079 GCF_000296735.1 Chrysochloris asiatica
ATGTACATGTTGGACTCATCTGCTTGTAGCTAACTCTCAGTATATGGCCATGTTGGACTCATCTGCCATGTAGCAAGTACTCTGTATATGTACATGTTGGACCTCACTGCCATATAGCTACCTCTCAGTATATGGACACGTTGGACTCATCTGGCATGTAGCTAGATTTGGAAATGTTGCACTACTCTGTCATGTAGCTAGTTCTCTGCATATGGACATGTTGGACTCGTCTGACATGTAGCTAGCTCTCTGTGTATAGATATGCTGAACTGATCTGCCATGTAGGTAGCTCTCTGCATATGAACATATTGGGCTTGTCTACCAAATAACTAGCTCTCAGTATACGGATATGTAAGATTAATCAGCCATGTAGCCAGCTCTCTCTGTATGAATATGTTTGAATCATCTGCCTTGTAGCTAGCCCTCTAAATATACACATGTTGATATCATCTGCATTGTAGGTAACTCACAGTATATGGACATGTAGGACTCATCTGCCATGTAGCTAGCTCTCGATATATAGACACGATGGACTCATCTGCCATGAAGCTAGAACTCAGTATGTGGAAATGTTGCACTACTCTGCCATGTAGCTAGCTAGCTATCTGTATATGGACATTTTGGACTTATCTGCCATGTAGCTAGCTCTCTGTGCACGGATATATAAGACTGATATCTGTTCATACAGAGAGTAGCTAGCTCTCTGTATATGGAAATGTTGGTCTCATTAGCCATGTAGCCAGCTCTCTCTGAAATAGCATGTTGGAATCATCTGCATTGTAGCTAGTCCTCTATATATACATGTAGGACTCATCTGCCATGTAGCTAACACTCTGTATATGGACATATTGGACTACTCTGCCATGTAGATAACGCTCAGTATAGGGACACGATGGACTCATCTGCCATGTAGCTGGCTCGCAGTATATGGACATGTTGGAGTCATCTACCATGTAGCTAGAAATCTGTATATGGAAATGATGCACTACTCTGCCATGTAGCTAGCTATCTGTACATGGACATTTTGCATTCGTCTGCCATGTAGCTAGGTCTCTGTGCATGGATATGTTGGACTGATCTTCCATGTAGGTAGCTCTCTGTATATGAACATATTGGACTTGTCTGCCACGTAGCTTGCTCTCTCTACATGAACATGTTGGACTCATCAGCCATGTATCCAGCACTCTCTGTATTAACTTGTTGGAATCATCTCCCTTGTAGCTAGTCCTCTATATATACACAAGTTAGACTCATCTGCCATCTAGCTAACTCATAGTACACAGACATGTTGGACTTATCTGCCATGTAGCTAGTATTCTGTATATGGACCTGTTGGACTACTCTGCCATGTAGCTAGCTCACAGTATATGGACATGTTGGACTCATCTGCCATGTAGCTATAACTCTGTATATGAAAATGTTGCACTACTCTTCCACGGAGCTAGCTCTCTCTATATGGACATTTTGGAATTGTCTGCATGTACCAAGCTCTCTGTGCATGGATATGCTGGACTGATGTGACATGAAGTTAGCTCCCTGTATATGAACATATTGGACTCGTCTACCAAATAACTAGCTCTCAGTATATGGACATGTTGGACTCATCAGCCATGTAGCCAGCTCTCTCAGTGTGAATATATCTGACACTTCTGCCTTGTCGATAGCCCTCTAAATATAAACATGTTGGACTCATCTGCCATGAAGCTATCTCTCAGTATATGGACATGTTGGACTCATCTGCCAAGTAGCTAGAACTTTGTATATGGATATGTTGGACTATTCTGCAATGTAGCTAGCTCTCTGTATATGGACACGTTGGACTCATCTGCCATATAGCTAGAGCTCTGTATATGGAAATGTTGCACTACTCTGTCATGTAGCTAACTCTCAATATATGGACATGTTGGACTCTTATGTCATGTAGTTAGTATTCCGTATATGGACAAGTTGGAATATACTTCTATGTAGCTAGCTCTCAGTATATGAACATGTTGTTCTCATCTGCCATGTAGGTTAGCTCTGTATATGGAAATGTTGTACCACTTTGCCATGTAGTTCACTCTATGTATATGGACATTTTGGACTCGTCTGCCATGTTGCTAGCTCTCTGTGCATGGATATGTTGAACAGATCTGCCATGTAGGTAGCTCCCTGTATATGAACTCATTGGAATTGTCTGCCATTTAGCTAGATCTCTGTATATGGACATGTTGCTGTCATCAGCCATGTAGCCAGCTCTCTCGGTATGAACTTGTTGGAATCATCTGCCTTGTAGCTAGACCTCTATATATACATGTTGGAGTCATCTGCCTTGTAGCTAAATCTCAGTATATGGACATGTTGGACTCATCTGCCATGTAACTAGTACTCTGTATATTGACATGTTGGACTGCTTTGCCATGTAGCTGACTTTCAGTATATGGACACATTGGTCTTGTCTGCAATGTACGTAGCTCTCAGTATATGGACATGTTGGACTCATCAGGCATGTAGCCAGCTCTGTATGTATGAATATGTTGGACTCACCTGCCTTGTATCTGGCCCTCTAAATATACACATGTTGGAATCATCTGCCATGTAGTTAGTACTCTGTATATAGACATGCTGGACCACTCTGCCATGTAGCTAGCTCTCAGTATATGGACATGTTGATCTCATCTTCATTGTAGGTAGTACTCTGTATATGGAAATGTTGCACTACTCGGCCATGTACTTAGCTCTCTGAATATGAACATGTTGGTCTTGTCTACCAATTAATTAGCCTTCAGTATAGAGACATGTTAGATTCATCAGCCATGTATCCAGCTCTCTCCATATGAATATGTTCGACTCATCTGCCTTGTAGCTAGCCCTCTAAATATACACATGTTGGACTCATATGCCATGTAGCTAACTCTCAGTATATCGACATGTTGGGCTCATCTGCCTTGTAGCTAGTACTCGGTATATGG
>NW_006408670.1:6067939-6075352 GCF_000296735.1 Chrysochloris asiatica
CTGTATATGGACATGTTTGACTACCCTGCCATGTAGCTAACTCTCAGGTTATGGACATGTTGTACTCATCTGCCATGTAGCTAGTACTCTGTATATTAAATGTTGGAGTACTCTGCCCCGTAGCGAGCTCTCAGTATATGGACACATTGGACTCATCTGCCATGTAGGAGAACTCTCTATATGGAAATGTAGCACTACTCTGACATGTAGGTAGCTCTCTGTATATGAACATATTGGATTGTATGCCATGTAGCTAACTCTCTGTATATGGACATGTTGGACTCGTCTACCACATAGCCATTTCTATCTTTATGAATACGTTCGACTCATCTGCCTTTAGCTAGTCCTCTATATATGCACACCTTGGACTCATCTACCATGTATCTAAATATTACTATATGGACATGTTTGACTCATCTGCTATGTAGCTAACTCTCAGTATCTGGACACGTTGGACTCATCTGCCATGTAGCTAGAACTCAGTATATGGAAATGAGGCACTACTATGCCATGTAGGTAGCTCTCTGTATATGGACATTTTGGACTCGTATACCATGTAGCTAGCTCTCTGAGCATGGATATGTTGGACTGATCTGCCATTTCGGTAGCTCTCTGTATATGTACATATTGAACTTGTCTGTCATGTAGTGAGCTCTCTGTATAAGGACATGTTGGACTCGTCTACCATGTAGCCAGCTCTCTCTGTATCAATAAGTTGGACTCATCTTCCTTGAACTAGTCCTGTATAGATACACACGTTGGACTCATTTGCCATATACCTAACTCTCAGTATATGGACAAATTGGACTCATCTGCCAAGTAGCTAGTACTCAGTATAAGGAGATGTTGGACTCATCTGCCATGGAGCTAGAACTCTGTATATGGAAATGGGGCACTATTCTGCCATGTAGGTAGCTCTCTGTATATGGACATTTTGGACTCGTCTGCCATGTAGCTAGCTCTTTGTATATGGACATGTTGGACGCATGTGCCATGTAGTTAACTCTCAGTATACGGAGATGTTGGACTCATCTGCCATGTAGCTAATACTCTGCATATGGAAATGCTGGAGTACTCTGCCATGTATCTTGCTCTTAGTTTATGGAAACGCTGGACTCACCTGCCATGTAGCTAATACTCTGTATATGGAAATGCTGGAATATTCTGCCATGTAGTTTGCTCTCAATTTTTGGACATGTTGGTCCCATCTGCAATGAAGCTATCACTCTGCATATGGACATTTTGGACTCATCAACCATATCGCTAGCTCTCTCTGTATGAACATGTTGGCCTCATCAGCCTTGGAGCTACTCCTCTATATATACACGTGTTGGACTAATCTGCCATGTAGCTAACTTTCAGTATATGGACATGTTGGACTCATCTGCCTTATAGCCACCACTCTGTATTTGGACATGTTGGACTACTCTGTCATGTAGCTATCTCCCAGTTTATGGACACGTTGGACTCATCTGACATGAAGCTAACTCTCAGTGTATGGACATGTTGGAATTATCTGCCATGTAGCTAGAACTCTGTATATAGACATGTTGGACTACCCTGCCATGTAGCTAGCTCTCAGTATATGGACACGTTGGACTCATCTGCCATGTAGCTAGAAATCGTTATATGGAAATGTTGCACTTCCCTGCCATGTAGCTAACTCTCTGTATATGGACATTTTGGACACGTCTGCCATGTAGCTAGCTCTCTGTGCATGGGTATGTTGCACTGATCTGCAATGTAGTTAACTCTCTGTGTATGAACATATTGGATTTGTACGCCACATAGCTAGCTCTCTATATATTGACATGTTGGATTTGTCTGCCACGTAGCCATCACTCTCTGTACGAATACGTTTGAAGCATCTGCCTTGAGCTAGTCCTCTCTATATACACATGTTGGACTCATCTGCCATGTAGCTAACTCTCAGTATATGGACATGATGGACTCATCTACCATGTAGCTGAAACTCAGTATATGGAAATGAGGCACACTACTCTGCCATGTAGGTAGCTTTCTGTATATGGACATTTTGGAGTCGTCTGCCATGTAGCTAGCTCTCTGTTCATGGATAGGTTGGACTGATCTGCCATATAGGTAGCTCTCTGTATATGATCATAGTGGTTTTGAGTGTCATGGAGCTATTACTCTGTATATGGACATGTTGGTCTACTCTGCCATGTAGCTAGCTCTCAGTTTATGGACACTTTGGACTCATTTGCCATGTAACTAGTACTCAGTATATGGAAATGTTAGACTACATTGCATTGAGCTAGCTCTCAATATATGGACATGTTGGACTCATCTGTCATGTAGCTAGAACTCTGTATAAGGACATGTTGGACTCATCAGCCATGTAGCCAGCTCTCTCTGAATGAACATGTTGGACTCATCTGCCTTGTAGCTAGTTCTCTATATACACACATGTTGTTCTCATCTGCCATGTAGCAAGCTCTCTGTATTTGGACATGTTGGACTCGTCTGCCATGTAGTTAGCTCTCTCTGTATGAATACATTGGATTCATCTGTTTTGAGGTCGTCCTCTGTATATACACATGTTGGAATCATCTACCATTTGGCTAACTCTCAGTATATGGACATGTTGGACTCCTCTGCCATTTAGCTAACTCTCAATATATGGATGCGTTGAACTCATCTGCCATGTAGCTAGAACTCTGTATATGGAAATGTAGCACTACTCTGCCATGTAGCTAGGTCTCTGTATATGGACATTTTGGACTTGTCTGCCATGTTGCTAGCTCTCAGTGCATGAATATGTTGGACTGATCTGCCATGTAGGTAGCTCTCTGTACATAGACATGTTGGACTCGTCTGCCACATAGCCATCTCTCTGTGTATGAATACGTTCCACTCAACTTCCTTGAGCCAGTACTCTCTATATACACAAGGTGGACTCATCTGCCATGTAGCTAATACTCTCTATATGGACATGTTGGCCTACTCTGCCATGTAGCTAGCTCTCTGTATATGGACACCTTGGACACATCTGCCATGAACTTGAACTCTGTATATGGAAATGTTGTACTACCATACCATGTTGCTACCTCTCTGTATATGGACATTTTAGACTCGTCTGCCATGTATCTAAGCTCTCTGTACATGGATATGTTGGACTGATCTGCCAAGTTGTTAGCTCTCTGTATATGATCATATTGGACTTGTCTGCGATGTAGGTGTCTCTCAGGATATGGACAAGTTGGACATATCTGGCATGTAGCTAGAAACCTGGAAATGGACATGTTGAACTGCTCTGCCATGTAGCTAGCACTCTGTACATGGATATGTTGGACTGATATGCCATGTAGCTAGCTCTCTGTATATGAACACATTGGACTTGTCGGCCATGTAGGCTTCTCTCAGTATATGGACCTGTTGGACATATCTGGCATGTATCTAATACCCTGTATATGGATATGTTGGACTTCTCTGCCATGTAGCTAGCTGTCAGTGTAGGTTCACATTGGACATATCTGCCATGTACCTAGAACTCTGTATATGGAAATGTTGCACTACCTTGCCATATAGCTATCTCTCTGTATATGTACATATTGGACTCGTCTGCCATGTGGCTAGCCCTCTGTACATGGATATGTTGGACTGATTTGCCAAGCAGGTAGCTCTCTGTACATGAATATATTGGATTTGTCTGCCATGTAAGTGACTCTCAGTATATGGACACGTTGAACTCATCTGCCATGTAGTTTGCTCTCAATTTTTGGACATGTTGTTCCCATCTGCAATGAAGCTATCACTCTGGCAAGTAGGTAGCTCTCTATATATGAACATATAGGAATCGTCTGCCCTGTACATGGCTCTCAGAACATGGACAAGTTGTACACATCTGGCATGTAGCTACTACCCTGAATATGGATGTGTTGGCCAACTCTGTCATTTAGCTAGCTCTCAGTATATGTATATGTACACTTTAGATACATCTGCCATGTAACTTGAACTCTGTATATGGAAATGTTGCAATATTATGCCATGTAGCTAGCTCTATGTACATGAACACCTTTGGCACATCTGCCATGTAGCTAGAACTCAGTATATGGAAATGTTTCAATGCCCTGCCATGTACCTAGCTCTCTGTATATGGACACTTTGGAGTCATCTGCCATGTATCTAGCTCTCTGTACATGGATATGTTGGACTGATCTGCCAAGTAGATATCTCTCTGTATACAGAGTAGTGCAACATTTATATATACAGGGTTCTAGCTACATGACAGATGAATCCAACATGTCCATATTCTGAGAGTTAGCTGTATGGAAGATGAATCCAACATGTGTATATTTAGAGTGCTAGCTACAAGGCAGATGAGTCCAGCATGTTCATACGCAAAGAGCTGGCTACATGGCTGGTGAGTCCAACATGTCCATATACAGAGAGCTACCTACATGGCAGACAAGTCCAATATCTTCATATATACAGAGCTACCAACATGACTGATCAGTCCAACATATCCATGTACATAGTGATAGCTACATGACAAACGAGGCCAATATGTCCATATACAGGGAGATAGCTACATGGCAGAGTAGTGCATCATTTCCATATACAGAGTTCTAGCTACATGTCAGATTAGTCAAACGTATCCATATACTGAAATCTAGCTAAGTTTCAGATGAATCCAACATGTGTATATTTAGAGGACTAGCTGTAACGCAGATGAGTCCAACATGTTAATACAGAGAGAGCTGTCTACATGACTGATGAGTCCAATATTATCAGATACAGAGAGCTAGTTACATGGCAGACAAGTACAATATCTTCATATAGATAGCTACCTTCATGGCAGATCAGTCCAACATATCCATGCACAGAAAGTTAGCTACATGACAGAATAGGCCAATATGTGCAAATACAGAGAGCAGGATACATGGCAGAGTAGTGAAACATTTCCATATACAGAGTTCTAGCTACATGGCAGATGAGTCTAACATGCCCGTATACTGATAGCTAGCTACATGGCACAGTAGTGCAACATTTCCATACACAGGATTCTAGCTATATGGCAGATGAGTGCAACGTGTGCATATACAGAGAGCTAGCTACATGGCAGAGTAGTGAAACATTTCCATATACAGGGTTCTAGCAACATGGCAGATGAGTCCAAAGGGTCCATATATTGAGAGCTAGCTACATGGCAGATTAGTCCAACATGACCATATACTGAGAGCTAGCTACAAGACAGATGAATCCAACATGTTCATACAAAGAGAGCTGGCTATATGGCTGATTAGTCCAACCTGTCCATATCGAGAGAGTGTGCTACATGGGAGACAATTCCAATATCTTTATAAACAGAGAGCTACCTACATGGCAGATCAGTCCAACATATCTATACACAGAGAACTAGCTACATGTCAGTTGAATCCAAAATGTCCATATACAGAGATACCTACAGGGCATAGTAGTGCAACATTTCCATATACAGAGTTCTAGCTACATGACAGATGAGTGAATCCTGTCCATATACTCAGAGCTAGCTACATGGCACAATAATCCAAGATGTCCATATATAGAGTAATAACTACATGGCAGATGAGTCCAACATGTTCATATACTGAGAGTAAACTACATGGCAGATGAGTCCAACATGTGTACATTTAGAGGGATCACTACAAGGCAGATGAGTCCAATATGTTCATACACAGAGAGCTGGCTACATGGCTGATAAGTCCAACATGTCCATATACTGAGAGCTAGATACATGACAGACAAGTCCAATATGTTCACATACAGAGAGCTATATACATGGCAGTTCGCTCCAACATATCTAAGTAGAGAGAGCTGGCTGCATGGCAGACAAGTCCAAAATGTCCATATAAAGAGATCTAGCTACATGGCAGATAAGTCCAACATGTCCATATACTGAGAGCTAGGTACATGGGCGAATAGTCTAACATGTCCATATCCAGAGTACTAGCTACATGGCAGAGTAGTTCAACATGTCCATATACAGAGTACTAGCTACATGGCAGATGAGTTCAACATGTGTATATATAGAGGGCTATCAACAAGGCAGATTAGTCCAACATGTTCATACAGAGAAAGCTGGCTACATGACTGATGAGTCCAACATGTCCATATACTAACAGCTAACTACATGGCAGAAGAATCCAACATGTGCATATACTGAGAGTAAACTACATGGCAGATGAATCCAACATGTGTATATTTAGAGGGCTCACTACAAGGCAGATGAGTCCATCATGTTCATATACAGAGAGCTGGCTACATGGCTGATAAGTCCAACAAGTCCATATACTGAGAACTAGCTAGATACATGGCATACAAGTCCAATATGTTCATATATAGAGAGCTGGTAGCGTAGTGGTTACAAAACGGGCTGTGAACCTTATGGTCAGCGGTTCGACACTACCAGCCACTCCGTGGGAGAAAGATGAGGCTTTCTACTCCCATAAAGATTTACACCCTCGGAAACCCTGTACAGGGTCGCTATGGGTCGTACCTGACTCGATGGCACTTAACAACAACAACAACAACCTACATGGCAGATCAATCCAACATATTAATGTACAGACAGCTAGCTACATGGAAGAGTAGTGAAAAATTTACATATACAGAGTTCTAGCTATATCACCAATCAGTCCAATGTGTCCATATATTGAGAGCCAACTACATGTCAGAGTAGCCCAACATGTCCATATACAGTGTTCTAGCTATATAGCAGATGAGTCAAAAGTGTCCATATATTGAGAGCTAGCTACATGGCAGAATAGTGCAACATTTCCATATACAGGGAACTAGCTACATGGCAGATGAGTATAAAATGCCCATATACTGAGAGTTAGCTACATGGCAGATGAGTCCAACATGCCCATATACTGACAGTTAGCTACATGGCAGATGAGTCCAATATATGTTTATTTAAAGGGCTCGATACAAGGCAGATGAGTCCAACATGTTCATATACAGAGAGCTGGTTCCATGGCTGATGAGTCCAACATGTCCATATAGAGATAGCTAGCTACATGGCAGAGTAGTGCAACATTTCCGTATACAGAGTTTGAGGTACATCGCAGATGAGTCCAATGTGCTCGTACACTGAGAGCTAGCTAAAAGGCAGAGTACTCCAACATGGCCATATACAGATTTTAGCTACATGGCACATGAGTCCAATGTATTCATATTCTGAGAGCTAGCTTCATGGCAGAGTAGTGCCACATTTCCATACACAAAATTCTAGCTACATGGCAGATTAGTCCAACGTGTCCATTTACTGAGTGCTAGCTTCATGGCAGATGAGTCCAACATGTGTATATTTAGAGGGCTCCACACAAGGCAGATGAGTCCAACATGTTCATACACAGAGAGCTGGCTACATGTCTGATAAGTCCAACATGTCCATATACTGAGAGGTAG
>NW_006408670.1:6077207-6078853 GCF_000296735.1 Chrysochloris asiatica
AACATATCCAAGTACAGAAAGATAGCTACATGGAAGAGAAGTGCAACACTTCCATATACGGAGTTTTAGTTACATGACAGGTTAGTCTAACGTGTCCATATACTGAGAGCTAGGTACATGGCAGAGTAGCCCAACATGTCCATATACAGAGTATTAGCTACATGACAGATGAGTCCAAAATTTCTATATACTGTATGTTAGCTACATAGCAAAAAAGTCCAACACGTGTATATGTATGGGGCTAGCAACAAGGCAGATGAGTCCAACATGTTCAAACACAGAGAGCTGGCTACATAGCTGATGAGTCCAACATATCCATGTACAGAGAGCTGGCTACATGGAAGTTGAATCCATAATGACCATATACAGAGAGGTAGCTACATGTCAGAGTAGTACAACCTGTCCATATACAGAGTACTAGCTACATGTCAGATGAGTGAAACATGTCCATATACTGAGAGTTAGCTACATGCCAGATGAGACCTACATGTGAATATTTACAAGGCTCGCTAAAAGGTAGATGAATCCAACATATTCATACACAGAGAACTGGCTACAAGGCTGATGAGTCCAACATGTCCATATACTGAGAGCTAGCTACATGGTATGCTAGTCCAATATGTCCATATACAGAGTTCGAGCTACATGGCAGATGAGTCCAACGTGTCAATATACTGAGAGCTAGCTACATAGTAGAGTAATCCAACATGTCCATATACAGAGCACTAGCTACGTGGCAGATGAGTACAACATGTTTATACAAAGAGACCTAGCTACATGGACGATGAGCCCAACATGTACATATACTGAAAGTTAGCTACATGGCAGACAAGTCCAAAATGTCCATATACAGAGAGCTAGCTAAAAGGCAGAGTAGTCCAACATGTCTATATACAGCATACTAGCTATATGGCATATGAGTCCAACATGTCCATATTCAGGGATTTAACTACATGGCAGAGGAGTCCAACATTTGTATATTTAGAAGGGTAGCTACAAGGCAGATAAGTCCAACATGTCCATATACTGAGAGCTGGCTACATGTCAGACAAGTCCAATATGTTCATCTACAGAGAGCTACCTGCATAGCAGAACAGTCTAACATATCCATGTACAGAGAGTGAGCTACATGGCAGACGTGGCCAAAATGTACATACATCGAGAGTTATATACATAGCAGAGTAGTACAACAGTTCCATATACAGAGTTGTAGCTCCATAGTAGGTGAGTCCAATGATTCATGTACAGAGAGTTAGCTGCGTGGCAAAGAAATGCAACATTTCCATATACAGGGTTCTAGCTACATGGATGATAAGTCCAACGTGTCCATATACTGACAGCTAGGTTCATGGCAGAGTAGTCCAACATGTCCATATACAGGGTGCTAGCTATATGGCAGAGTAGACCTACGTGACCATATACTGAGAACTCACTACATGGCAGAGTAGTGCAACATTTCCATATACAGAGTTCTAGCTACATGGCAGAGTAGTCCTACATGTCCATATACTGAGAGCTAGCTACATGGCAGATGAATCCAACCCATGTATATTTACAGGGCTACCTACAAGTCAGATAAGTCCTACATGTTCATATACAGCGAGCTGGCTACATGACTGATGAGTCCAACATGTCCATATACAAAG
>NW_006408670.1:6079388-6080018 GCF_000296735.1 Chrysochloris asiatica
GAGCTTGATACATGGCTGATCAGTCCAACATGTCCATAAACTGAGAGCTAGTTACATGGCAGAGTAGGGCAACATTTCCATATACAAATTTCTAGCGATATGGCAGAAGAGTCCAACATTTCCATATACAAATTTCTAGCGATATGGCAGAGGAGTCCAATGTGTCCATATACAGAGGGCTAGGTAAATGACAGAGTAGTGCAACATTTCCGTATTCAGAGTTCTACCTACATTGCAGATGAGTCCAACATGCTCATATACTGAGAGCTACCTACATGGCAGAGAAGTCCAACATGTCCATATACAGAGTTCTAGCTTCATGGTCGATGAGTCCAACGTGTCCATCTACAGAGAGTTATCTACATGGCAGAGTAGTGTAACATTTCCATATACAGAGTTCTAGGTACCTGGCAGATAAGGGTAACTTGTCCATATACTGAGAGCCAGCTATTTTTCAGATGAGTCCAACATGTGTATATTTAGAGGGCTCACTACAAGGCAGATGAGTCCAACATGTTCATACTCTAAGAGCTGGATACATGGCTGTTGAATCCAACATGTCCATAAACTGAGAGCTAGCCACATGGCAGACAAGTCCAATACGTTCATATACAGAGAGCAACCTACATG
>NW_006408670.1:6089412-6095281 GCF_000296735.1 Chrysochloris asiatica
AAATATTGGACTTGTCTGCCATGTAGCTAGCTCTCAGTATATGGACTCGCTGGACACATGAGCCATATAGCTAGAACTCTGTATATGGAAATGTTGCACTATGCTGCCATGTAGCTGGCTCTCTGTATATACACAAGTTGTATAGGGATATTTTTTATAGGGATATTTGGACTTGTGTGCCATGTGCCAGCTCTCTGTACATGGTTATGTTGGACTGATCTGCTAAGTAGGTACCTCTCTCTATGTGAACATATTGGACTTGTCTGCCATGTAGCTAGCAGTATACGGACACGTTGGACACATCTGCCATGTAGCTAGAAATCTGTATATGAAAATGTTGCACTATGATGCCATGTAGCAAGTTCACTGTATATAGACTAGTTGGACTCATCTGCCTGGTACCTAGCTCTCTGTACATGGATATGTTGTACTGATCAGCGATGTAGGTAGCCCTCTGTATATGAACATATTGAACTTCTCTGCCATGTAGCTTGCTCTCAGTATATGGACATGTTGAATTCATCTGCCATGTAGCTAGTACCCTGTGTATGGACATGTTGAATTTCTCTGCCATGTAGCTACCTCTCAGTGGATGGGAACATTGGACACATCTGCCATATACTTAGAACGCTATATATTGGAAATATTGCAAAACTCTGCCATGTTGCTAGCTTTCTGTATATAGACAAGTTGGACTCATCTGCCTTGTACCCAGAACTCTATATTTGGAAATTTTTCACTACCCTGCCATGTAGCTAGCTCTCTGTATATGGACATTTTGGACTCGTCTGCCATATAGCTTGTTCTATGTACATAGATATGTTGGGCTGATCTGCCAAGTATGTA
This sequence comes from Chrysochloris asiatica, assembly GCF_000296735.1. Classification (NCBI taxonomy): domain Eukaryota; kingdom Metazoa; phylum Chordata; class Mammalia; order Afrosoricida; family Chrysochloridae; genus Chrysochloris; species Chrysochloris asiatica. The sequence continues at coordinate 6,090,259 of NW_006408670.1, forward strand.
GCTCTCTGTATATGAATATATTGGACTACTCTGCCATGTAGCTAGCTCTCATTATATGGACACGTTGGACTCATCTGCCATGTAGCTAGAACTTTGTATATGGAAATGTCGCACTACACTGCCATGTAGCTAGCTTTCCATATATAGACACATTGGACTCATCTAACTTGTAGATAGAACTCAGTATACAGAAATGTTGCAATACCCTGCCATGTAGCTAGCTCTCTGTATATGGACATTTTGGACTCATATGCCATGTAGCTAGCTCTCTGTACATAGATATTTTGGACTGATCTGCTATGTAAGTAGCTCTCAGTATATGGACGTATTGGACACATCTGTCATGTAGGTACATCTCTGTATATGGCATTGTTGAACTACACTGACATGAAGCTATCTCTCTGTATGTAGACAAATTGGACTCATCTACTTTGTAGCTAGAACATTATATATGGAAATGTTGCACTACCCTGCCATGTAGCTAGCTCTCTGTATATGGAGATTTTGGACTCTTCTGCCATATATCTGGCTCTGTGTACATGGATATGTTGGTCTGATCTGCCAAGTACTCAGCTATCTGTTTTTTAACGTATTGGACTTATCAACCATGTAGTTATCTCTCAGAATTTGTACACGTTGGACTCATATGCCATGTACCTAGAACTCTGTATATGGAAATGTTGCTCTACACTGCCATGTATCTAGCTCTCTGTATATGGACATTTTTGACTCGTCTGCCATGTAGCTAGATCTCTGTATATAGACAAATTGGGCTCATCTTCCTTGTAGCTAGAACTCTGTAAATGGAAATATTGCACTACCTTCCCATACAGCTAGCTCTCTGTATATGGGCATTTTTGAATCATCTTCCATTTTCCTAGCTCTCTGTACATGGATATGTTTGACTGATCTGACAAGTAGGTAGCTCGCTGTATATGAATATATTAGACTTTTCTTCCATATTGCTAGCTCTCAGTATATGGACACGATGGACACATCTGCCATGTTGCTAGAACTCCGTATATGGAAATGTTGCTCTACACTGCCATGTAGCTAGCTCTCTGTTCATAGACAAGTTGGACTCATCTACCTTGTAGCTAGCTCTCTGTATATGGATATTTTGGATTCGTCTTCTATATAGCTAGCTCTCTATACATGGATATGTTGGACTGATCTGCCAAGTAGGTAGCTATCTGTATATGAACATAATGGACTTTTCTGCCTTGATGAGAGCTCTCTGTATGACAATATGTTGGACTCATTTGCCATGTAGCTAGTACTCTGTATATGGTCATGTTGGACTACTCTACCATGTAGCTAGATCTCAGTATATGCACACGTTGGACACATGTGCCATGTAGCTAGATCTCTGTATATGGAAATGTTGCACTACTCTGTCATGTAGCTAACTCTCTGTATATAGACAAGTTTGACTCATCTGCCTTTTAGCTCGAACTCTGTATATGGAAAAGTTTCACTACCCTGCCATGTAGCTAGCTCTCTGTATGTGGACATTTTGGACTCTTCTGCCATGTAGCTAGCTCTCTGTACATGGATTAGTTGGACTGATCTGCCAAGTGGGTATCTCTCTGTATATGAACATATTGGACTTGTCTGCCATGTAGCTAGCAGTATATGGACACGTTGGACACATCTGCCATGTAGCTAGAACTCTGTATATGAAAATGTTGCACTATGATGCCATGTAGCAAGCTCCCTGTATATAGACTAGTTGGACTCATCTGCCTGGTACCTAACTCTCTGTGCATGGATATGTTGTACTGATCTGCGATGTAGGTAGCTCTCTGTATATGAACATATTGAACTTCTCTGCCATGTGGCTTGCTCTCAGTATATGGACATGTTGGACTCATCTGCCATGTAGCTAGTACCCTGTGTATATACATGTTTAATTTCTCTGTCATGCTGCCATGTAGCTACCTCTCAGTGGATGGGCACATTGGACACATCTGCCATATACTTAGAATGCTATATATTGGAAATATTGCAAAACTCTGTACATAGCCATTAGTCAGGTCACTAGTATTCTTTATATGGACATATCGGACTACTCTGCCATGTACTGGCTCTCAGCATATGAACTATTTGAACTCATCTGCCATGTATCTTGAACTCTGTGTATGGAAATGGTATATTAACCTGCCATGTAGCTTGCTCTCTGCATATAGACCAGTTGGACTCACCTGCTTTGTAGCTAGATCTCTGTTTATGGAAATGTTGCACTACCCTGCCATGTAGCTAGCTCTCTGTATGTGGACATTTTGGACTCGTCTGCCATGTAGCTAGGTCTCTGTACATGGATATGTTGAACTGGTCTTCCAAGTGGGTAGCTCTCTGTTTTTGAACATATTGTACTTGCCTGCATGTAGGTAGCTCTCAGTACATGGACATGTTGGACTCATCTGACATGCAGCTAGTAACCTGTATATGGACATATTGGACTGCTCTGCCATGTAGCTAGCTCTCTGTGAATTGTCACGTTGGACACATCTGACATATACCTAGAACTCTGTATATGGAAATGTTGCTTTACTCTGCCATGTAGCTAGCTCTCTGTATATAGACAATTTGTACTCATCTGCCTTGTAGTTACAAGTTTGTATATGGAAATGTTGCCCTACCATGTCATGTATTTAGCTCTCTGTATATGGACATTTTGGATTCCTCTAATATGTATCTAGCTCTCTGTACATGGATATGTTGGACTGATCTGCCAAGTATGTAGCTCTCTGTATATGAACACATAGGACTTGTCTGCCCTGTAGGTGGCTCTCAGTATATGGACAAGTTGGGCATATCTGGCATGTATCTAGAACCCTGAATTTGGACATGTTGAACTACTCTGCTATGTATCTAACTCTCTGTACATGGATATGTTGGAGTGATCTGCCAAGTAGGTAGCTCTCTGTATATGAACATATAGGAGTTGTCTGCCATGTAGGTAGCTCTCTGTATATGAACACCTTTGACACATATGCCATGTAGCTAGAACTCAGTATATGGAAATGTTGTACTACCGTGCCATGTATATGGACATTTTGGAATCGTCTGTCATGTAGCTATCTCTCTGTACATGGATATGTTTGAGTGATCAGCCAAGTAGGTAGCTCTCTGTATATGAACATATTGGACTTGTCTGACAAGTAGGTGGCTCTCAGTATATAGACACGTTGGACACATCTGCCATGTATCTGGCATGAATGTAGAACCCTGAATATGGACATGTTGAACTACTCTGCCATGTGGTTAGCTCTCTGTACATGGATATATTGGACTGATCTGCCAATTATGTAGCTCTCTGTATATGAACATACTGGATTTGTCTGCCAAGAAAGTGGCTTTCAGTATATGGACACGTTGGACACATCTGCCATGTAGCTACTACCCTGAATATGGACATGTTGGACTACTCTGCCATGTAGCTATCTCTCAGTATATGGACACGTGGGACACATCTGCCTTGTAGCTAGACCTCAGTATATGGTAATGTTGCACTACCCTGCCATGTTGTTAAATCTCTGTATATAGACAAGTTGGTGTCATCTGCTTTGTAGCTAGAACTCTGTATATGGAAATGTTGCACTACACTGCCATGTAACTAGCACTCTCTATATGGACTTTTTTTACTCCTCTGTCATGTATCTAGCTCTCTGTACATGCATATGTTGGACTGACCTGCCAAGTAGGTAGATCTCTGTATATGGACATGTTGGACTTGTCTGTCATATAGATAGCTCTCAATATATGGACATGTTCGACACATCTGCCAGGTTGATAGAAGTATGTATATGGACATGTTGGACTTCTCTGCAGTGGAGCCAACGGTCTGTATATAGACAAGTTGGACTTATCTGCCTGTAGCAAGAACTCTGTGTATGGAAATGTTGCACTACCATGGCATGTAGCTAGCTCTCTGTATATGGACATTTTGGCCTCTTCTTCCATGCAGCTAGCTCTCTGTATATGGATATGCTGGACTAATTTGTCAGGTTGGTAGCTCTCTGTGTATGAACATATTTTACTTGTGTATCAAGCAGGTGACTCTCAGTATATGGACAAGTTGGACATATCTGCCATGCAGCTAGTACCCTGAATATTTGACACGTGAGACAACTCTGCCACGTAGCTTTCTCACAGTGTATGGGCATGATGAACACATATGCCATGTTGCTAGAACTGTGTATATGGAAATGTTGCACTACTCTGCCATATAGCTAGCTCTTTATATATAGACAAGTTGGACTGATCTGGCTTGTACCTAGAACTCTGTATAAGGAAATGCTGCACTACACAGCCATGTAGCTAGCTCTCTGCACATGAACATTTTGGACTCGTCTGCCATATCCTAGCTCTCTGTACATGGATATGTTGGACTGATCTACCAAGTATGTAGCTCTCTGTATATGAGCATATCGGAGTTGTCTGCCGTGTAGGTGGCTCTCAGTATATGGACACGTTGGACACATCTGCCATGTAGCTACTACCCTGAATATGGACATCTTGGCCTACTCTGCCATGTACCTAGCTCTCAGTATATGGACACGTTGGACACATCTGCTATGTAGCTAGAATTCTGTATATGGAAATGTTGTACTACTGTGCCATGTAGCTAGCTCTGTGTATTTGGACATTTTGGAATTGTCTGCCATGTAGTTAGCTCTCTGTACATGGATATGTTGGACTGATCTGCCAAGTAGGTAGCTCTCTGTATATGAACATACAGGACTTGTCTGCCATGTACTTGGCTCTCAGTATATGAACAAGTTGGACATATCTGGCATGTAGCTAAAAACTGGAATAAAGATGTGTTGAACTACTCTGCCATGTAGCTATCTCTCTGTACATGGATATGTGGCACTGCTCTGACATTTAGCTAGCTCTCAGTGTATGACCACATTGCACACATCTGCCATGTACCTAGAACTCTGTATATGGAAATGTTGCACTACCCTGCCATGTAACTAGCTCTCTGTATATGTACATTTTGGACTCGTCTGCCATG
>NW_006408670.1:6095381-6099726 GCF_000296735.1 Chrysochloris asiatica
ATGTACCTAGAACTCTGTATATGGAAATGTTGCACTACCCTGCCATGTAACTAGCTCTCTGTATATGTACATTTTGGACTCGTCTGCCATGTAGTTATCTCTCTGTACATGGATAAGTTGGACTGATCTGCCAAGTAGGTAGCTCCATGCATATGAACGTATTGGGCTTGTCTGCCATATAGCTAGCTCTCAGTATATTGACACGTTGGACAAATCTGCCATATAACTTGAACTGTGTATATGAAAATGTTGCAGTACGCTGCCATGTAGCTAGCTCTCTGTATATAGACACCTTAGAAACATCTGCCATGTAGGTAGAATTCTGCATATCAAAATGTTGCACTACACTGCCATGTAGCTATCTGTCTGTACAGGGATATATTGGACTCGTTTGCCATGTGCTAGCTCTCTCTACATGGATATGTTGGACTGCTTTGCCAAGTAGGTAGCTCTCTGTATATGAACATATTTGACATGTCTACCATATAGCTAGCTCTCAGTATATGGACATGTTGGACACATCTGCCATATAGTTAGAACTCTGTGTATGGAAGTCTTGCACTATTCTGCCATGTAGTTATCTCTCTGTATATAGACAAGATGAACTCATCCGCCTTGTAACTAGAACACTGTATATGGAAATGTTGCACTACCCTGCCATGTAGCTAGTTATCTGTATATGGACATTTTGGACTCGTCTGGCATGTAGCTACTACTCTGAAACTGGAAATGTTGGACTACTCTACCATGTAGCTAGCTCTCAGTATATGGACATGTTGGACATATCTGCCTTGTAACTAGAACTCTGTATATGGAAATGTTGCACTACCCTGCCATGTAGCTATCTCTCTGTATAGGGACACCTTGGAAACATATGCCATATTGCCAGAACTCTGAACATGGACATGTCTGCTCTTTAGGTGGCTCTCAGTATTTGGACATGTTGGTCACATCTGCCATGTGGCTACTGCCCTGAATTTGGACATGTTGGCCTACTCTGCCATGTAGCTAGCTCTCAGTATATGGACACGTTGAACACATCTGCCATGTAGCTTGAACACTGTATATGGAAATGTTGCACTGTTCTGCCATGTAGCTAGTTCTCTGTATATGGACATTTTGGACTCATCTGGCATGTAGCTAGCTCTCTGTACATGGATATGTAGGACTGATCTGCCAAGTAGGTAGCTCTCTGTATATGAACATATTGGACATGTCTGCCATATAATTAGAACTCTGTATATGGAAGTATTGCACTACTCTGCCATGTAGTTATTTCTCTGTAGATAGACAAGATGAACTCATCTGCCTTGTAACTACAACTATGTATATGGAAATGTTGCACTACCCTGCCATGTAGCTAGCTCTCTGTATATGGACATTTTGTACTAGTCTGCCATGTAGCTAGCTTTCTGAACATGGATATGTTGGACTGATCTGCCAAGTAGGTAGCTCTCTGTATGTGAGCATATTGGACTTGTCTGCCATGTAGCTAGCAGTATATGACACGTTGGACACATCTGACATGTACCTTGACTTCTGTATATGGAAATGTTACACTACGATGCCATGTAGCTAGCTCTCTGTATATAGACAGGTTGGACTCATCTGCCTGGTAGCTAGAACTCTGTATATGGAAATGTTTCCCTACCCTGACGTGAAGGTAGCTCTCTGTATATGGAAATTTTGGACTCGTCTGCCATGTAGCTAGCTCTCTGTACATGGATATTTTGGACTGATCTGCCAAGTAGGTAGCTTATTGTATATGAACATATTGGACTTGTCTGCGATGTAGGTAGTTCTCAATATATGGATACCTTGTAAACATCTGCCATGTAGCTACAACTCTATATATGGAAATGTTGCACTACCGTGCCATGTAGCTAGCACTCTGTATATGGACATTTGGGACTCGTCTGCCATGTAGATAGCTCTCTGTATATAGACAAGTTGGACTCATTTGCCTTGTACCTATAACTCTGTATTTGGTAATGTTGCACTACCCTGCCATTTAGGTAGCTCTTTGTATATGGACATTTTGGACTCTTCAGCCATATAGCTAGCTCTCTGTACAGGGATATGTTGGGCTGATCTGTCAAGTAGGTAGCTCTCTGTATATGAACATATTGGACTTGTCCGCCATGTAGCTAGCTCTCAGTACATGGACACGTTGGAAACATCTGCCATATAGCTAGAAATCTAAATATGGATATGTTGGAGTACTCTGCCATGTAGCTAGCTCTCAATATATAGACAGTTTGTACTCCCCTGCCTTGTAGCTAGAACTCTGTATATGGAAATGTTGCACTACCCTGCCACGTAGCTAACTCTCTGTATATGGATATTTTGGACTCATCTGTCATGTAGCTAGCTGTCTGTATATGGACTATTTGGACTCGTCTGCCATGTACCTAGCTCTCTGTACAGGGATATGTTGGACTCATCTGCCAAGTAGATAGCTCTCTATATATGAACATATAGGAGTTGTCTGCCTTGTAGGTGGCTCTCAGTATATGGACACGTTGGACATATCTGCCATGTTGTTACGACCCTTAATATAGACATGTTGGCCTAGTCTGCCATGTATCTAGCTCTCAGTATGTGTACATTTTGGACTAGTCTACCATGTAGCTAGCTCTCTGTACATGGATAGATTTGACTGATCTTCCAAGTAGGCAGCTTTCTGTATATGAACATATAGAACTTGTATGCCATGAAAGTAGCTCTCTGTATATGAATACCTTTGACACATCTGCCATGTAGCTAGAACTCATTATATGGAAATGCTGTACTACCTTGCCATGTAGCTAGCTCCCTGTACATTGATATGTTGGACTGAACTGAAAAGTAGGTAGCCCTCTGTATATGAACATAATGGACATGTCTGCCATATAGTTAGCTCTCAGTATATAGATACGTTGGACTCATCTGCCTTGTACCTAGAACTCTGTTTATGGAAATGTTGCACTACCCTGCCATGTAGCTAACTCTCTGTATATGGACATTTTCTACTCGTCTGCCATGTTGCTACTACCCTGTATATGGACATGTTGGACTGCTCTGCCATGTAGCTAGCTCTTCTTGTATGGAAACGTTTTACACATCTGCCATATACCTAGAACTCTGTATATGGAAATGTTGCACTATCCTGCCATGTAGCTAGCTCTCTGTATATGGACATTTTGGACTCTTCTGCAGTATAGCTAGCTCTCTGTACATGAATATGTTTGGCTGATCTGCCAAGTAGTTGGTTCAATGTATACAAACAAATTGGACTTGTCTTCCATGTAGCTAGCAGTATCTGGACACGTTCGACATGTTGCCATGTAGCTTGAACTCTGTATATGGAAATGCTGTACTACCCTTTCATGAAGCTAGCTCTCTGTATATGGACATTTTGGACTCGTCTGCCATGAAGCTAGCTCTCTGTATATGGATTTGTTGAACTTATCTGGCAAGTAGGTAGTTCTCTGTATATGAACATATAGGACTTGTCTGCCATGTATGTGGCTCTCAGTATATGGACACTTTGGACACATCTGCCATGTAGTTATGACCCTGAAAATGGACATGTTGGCCTCCTCTGCCATGTACCTAGCTCTCAGTATGTGTACATTTTGGACTAGTCTAACATGTAGCTAGATCTCTGTACATGGATAGGTAGGACTGATCTGCCAAGTAGGCAGCTTTCTGTATATGAACATATAGGACTTGTCTGGCATGTAAGTAGCTCTCATTATATGAATACCTTTGACACATCTGCCATGTCGCTAGAACTCAGTATATGGAAATGCTGTACTACCTTGCCATGTAGCTAGCTCTCTGTATATGGATATGTTGGACTGAACTGAAAAGTAGGTAGCCCTCTGTATATGAACATATTGGACATGTCAGCCATGTAGCTTGAACTCTGTATATGGAAATGTTGCACTGCCCTGCATTGAAGCTAGCTCTCTGTATATGGACATTTTGGAATCGTCTGCCATGTAGCTAGTTCTCTGTACATGGATATGTTGGACTTATCTGGCAAGTAGGTAGCTCTCTGTATATGAACATATAGGACTTGTCTGCCCTGGAAGTGGCTCTCAGTATATGGATACATTGGACACATCGGCCATGTAGTTACTGCCCTTAATATGGACATGTTGGCCTATTCTGCCATGTAGCTAGCTCTCAGTATATGGACACATTGGACACATCTGCCATGTAGTTAGTACTCTGTATATGGAAATGTTGCAATACCCTTCCATGAAGCTAGCTCACAGTATATAGAAATTTTGGACATATCTGCCATGTAGCTAGCTCTCTGTACATGAATATGTTGGACTGATCTGCCAAGTAGGTA
>NW_006408670.1:6100189-6108166 GCF_000296735.1 Chrysochloris asiatica
TAGCTAGCTCTCTGTATATGGACATTTTGGACTCATGTGTCGTGTAGCTAGGTCTGTGTACATGGATATGTTGTACTGATCTGCCAAGTAGGTAGCTCTCTGTATATGAACATACAGGACTTGTCTGCCATGTACGTGGCTCTCAGTATATGGACAAGTCGGACATATCTGGCATGTAGCTGGAAACCGGAATAAGGAAATGTTGAACTACTCTGCCATGTAGCTATCTATCTGTACATGGATATGTTGCACTGCTCTGTCATTTAGCTAGCACTCAGTGTATGGTCACATTGCACACATCTGCCATGTAGGTAGAACTCTGTATATGGAAATGTTGCACTACCCTGCCATGTAGCTAGCTCTCTGTATAGGGACATTTTGGACTCGTCTGCTATGCCCTAGCTCTCTGTACATGGAGATGATGGACTGATCTGCCAAGTAGGTAGCTCTCTGTATTTGAACATATTGGGCTTGTATGTCATGTAGCTAGCAGTATATGTACACGTTGAACACATCTGCCATGTAGCTACAACTGTGTATATGAAAATGTTGCTCTACACTGCCATGTAGCTAGCTCTCTGTATATGGACATTATGGAAACGTCTGCCACATAGCTAGCTCTCGGTACATAGATATGTTGGACAGATCTGCCAAGTAGGTAGCTCTCTGTATATGAACATGTTTGTCTTGTCTGCCCTGTAGATGGCTTTCAGTATATGGATACGTTGGACACATTTGCCATATAGCTACTACTCTGAATATGGATATGTTGGACTACTCTGCCATGTAGCTAGCTCTCACTTTATGGACCCCTTGGACACATCTGCCATGTAGCCAGAAGTCTGTATATGGAAATGTTGCACTACTCTGCTATGTAGCTAGCTCTCTCTATATAGAAAAGTTGGACTCATCTGCCTTAGAACTAGAACTCTGTACATGAAAATTTTGGACTGATCTGCCACGTAGGTATATCTCTGTATATGTACATATAGGACTTATGTGCCATGTAGTTAGCTCTCTGTATATAGACAAGTTGGACTCATCTGCCTTGCAGCTAGAACTCTGTATATGGTAATGTTTCACTACCTTGCCACATAGCTAGCTCTGTGTATATGGACATTTTGGTCTCCTCTGGCATGTATCTAACTCTCTGTACATGGATACATTACAATTATCTGCGAAGTAGGTAGTTCTCTGTCTATAAACATATTGGACTTGTCTGCCATGTCGCTAGCTGTCAGTATATGTACACGTGGGACACATCTGCCATGTAGCTAGAACTCTGTATATGGAAATGTTGTGCTACACTGCCATGTAGCTAGCTCTCTGTATATAGACTAGTTGGACTCATCTACCTTGTTGCTAGAACTCTGTATATGGAAATGTTGCACTACCCTGCGATGTAGCCAGCTCTCTGTATAGAAACAATTGGGACTAATCTGCCATGTAACTAGAACTCTGTATATGGTACTGTTGCACTACACTGCCATGTGGCTAGCTCTCTGCATATGGACATTTTGGACTTGTCTGTCATGAAGCTAGCTGTCTGTACATAGATATATTGGAGTGATCTGCCAAGTAGGTAGATCTCTGTATATGAACATATTGCACTTGTCTGCCATGTAGGTAGCTCTCTGTATATGAGCACCTTTGATACATCTGCGATGTAGCTAGAACTCAATATATGGACATTTTGCACTACCCTGCCATGTATATGAATATTTTGGACTTGTCAGCCATGTAGCTAGCTCTATGTACAAGGATATGTTGGACTTATATGCCAAGTAGGTAGCTCTCTGTATATGAATATATTGGAGTTGTCTGCCATGTAGGTGGCTCTCAGTATATGGACAAGTTGGACATATCTGCCATCAAGCTAATACCCTGAGTATGGACATGTTGGGCTACTCTGCCATGTAGCTAGTCTCAGTGTATGGACACATTGGACACATCTGCCATGTACATTGAACTCTGTATATAGAAATGTTGCACTACTCTGCCATGTAGCTTGTTCTCTATTTATAGATAAGTTGGACTCATTTGGCTTGTACGTAGAACTCTGTATAGGGAAATGCTGCACTTCCCAGCCATGTAGCTAGCTCTCTGCATATGGACATTTTGGACCCCTCTGCCATGTAGCCAGCTCTCTGTACATGGATATGTTGGACCGATCTGCCAAATTGGTTGCACTCTGTATGTGAACATATTGGACTTGTCCGCTATGTAGGTGGCTCTCAGTATATGGACACTTTGGACCCAACTGCCATTGAGCTGGTACCCGGAATTTGGACATGTTGGACTTCTCTGCCATGTAGCTAGCTCTTAGTATATGGACACGAGGGACACAGCTGCCATGTTGTTAGAATTCTGTATATAGAGATGTTGCAAGACCCTGCCATGCAGTTAGATCTCTGTATATAGACAAGTGACTCATCTGCCTTGTACCTAGAACTCTGTATATTGAAATATTGCACAACCATGCCATGTGTCCAGCTCTCTGTATGTGGGCATTTTGGACTCATCTGCCATGTAGCTAGCTCTCTGAACATGGATATGTTAGACTGATCTGCAAAGTAGGTAGCTCTCTGTATCTGAACATATTGGACATGTCTGCCATATACCTAGCTCTCAGTATAAGGATATGTTGGACACATCTACCATATAGCTAGAACTCTGTATATGGAAGTGTTGCACTACTCAGCCATGTAGCTAGCAATCTGTATATGAACATTTTGAACGTGTCTGCCATATAGCTAGTCCTCTTTACATGGAAATGTTGGTCTGATCTGACAAGTATGTAGCTCTCTGTATATGAACATGTTGCACTTGTCTGCCATATAGGTGGCTCTCAGTACATGGACTTTCTGGAACGATCTGCCATGGAGCTAGCTCTCAGTATATGGACATGTTGGACACATCTGCCATGTTGCTAGGACACTGTATATGGAACTGTTGCATGACCTTGCCATGTAGTTAGATCTCTGTGTATAGACAAGTTGGACTCATTTGCCTTGTAGCTAGAACTCTGTATATGGAAATGTTGCACTATCCTGCCATGTAGCTGGCTTTCTGTTTATGGACATTTTAGAATTCTCTCTCTGTACATGGATATGTTGGACTGATCTGCCATGTAGGTAGCCCTCTGTACATGAACATATTGGACTTGTCTACCATGTAGCTAGCTCTCAGTGCATGGTCATGTTGGACACATATGCCATGTAGCTAGAACTCTGTATATGGAAATGTTGCACTACAATGCCATGTAGCTAGCTCTCTGTATATAGACAAATTCGACTCATATGCCTTGGAGCTAGAACTCTGTATATGAAAATGTTGCACAACCCTGCCATGTAGCTAGCTCTCTCTATAGGGACATTTTGGACTCGTCTGCCATAACTTAGCTCTCTGTACATGTACATGATGGACTGATCTGCCAAGCAGGTAGCATCCTGAATATGAACATATTGGACTACTCTTCTACGTAGCTAGCTCTCAGTATATGGACACGTAGGACACATCAGCCATGTAGCTAGAATTCTATATATGGAAATGTTGCACTACACTGCCATTTAGCTAGCTCTCTTTATATTGACTTTATTTAGAAGTCTGTATATGGAAATGTTGCTCTACCCTGCCATGTAGCTAGCTGTCTGTACATGGATTTGTAGAACTGATCTGCCAAGTAGGAAGTTTTCTGTATATTAACATATTGGACTTGTCTGCCATGTAGCTAACTCTCAGTATATGGACATGTTGGTCTCATCTGCCATGTTGCTAGCTCTCTGTACATGGATATGTTGGGGTGATCTGCCAAGTAGGTAGCTCTCTGTATATGAACATATTGGACTTGTCTACCATGTAGCTAGCTCTCAGTATATGGACTCGGTGGCCACATCTGTCATGGAGCTAGAACTCTGTATATGAAATTTTTGCACTACTCTGCCATGTAGCTAACTCTCTGTATATAGACAAGTTGGATTCATATGCCTTGTAGCTACAACTCTGTATATGGAAATTTTGCACTTCCCTGGCATGTAGCAACCTCTCTGTATAGGGACATTTTGGACTCGTCTGCCATTTAGCTAGCTCTCTCTACATGGATATGTTGAACTGATCTGCCAAATCGGTAGCTCTCTGTATATGAACATAATGGACTTGTCTGCCACGTATGTAGCTCTCAATATATGGACACTTAGGACACCTCTGCCATGTAGCTAGAACTCTGTATATGGAAATGTTGCACTATCCTGCCATATAGCTAGCTCTCTGTATATGCACATTTTTTACTTGTCTACCATGTAGCTAGCTCTGTGCACATGGATATTTTACACTGATCTTCGAAATACGTAGCTCTCTGTATATGAACATATTGGACTTCTGTGCCATGTAGCTAGCTCTCAGTACAGGAACACGTTGGACTCATCTGCCATGTAGCTTGAAACCTGTATGTGAAAAAGATACACTACTCTGTGATGTAGCTAGCTCTCTGTATATGGATATTTTGGACTAGTCTGATATGTAGGTAGCTCTCTGTGCATGGATTTTTTTGACTGATCTGCCATGTAGCTAGCTCTCAGTAACTGGATAAGTGGGACACATCTACCATGTAGCTAGTAGACTGAATGGGGACATGTTAGACTACTCGGCCATGTAGCTATCTTTCAGTATATGGACACGTTGGACACATCTGCCATGTAGCTAGCTTTCTGTGTATGGACATTTTGGACTCGTCTGCCATGTAGCTATCTCTCTGTATATGGATATGTTTGACTGATCTGCCAAGTAGGTAGCTCTCTGTATATGAACATATTGGACTTGTGTGCCATGTAGGTGGCTGTGATTATATGGACATGTTGGACCCATCAGCCATGTAGCTAGCACTCTGAATATGGACATGTTAGACTACTCTGCCATGTAGTTACCTCTCAGTATATGGACACGATGGACACATCTGCCATGTAGCTAAATTCTGTATATGGATATGTTGCACTACCCTGCAATGTAGCTAGCTCTCTGAATATGGACATTTTGGACTCGTCTGCAATGTAGCTATATCAATGTACATGGACATGTTGGACTGATCTGCCGAGTAGGTAACTCTCTGTATATGAACATATTAGACTTGTTTGCGATGTAGGTGGCTCTCAGTATATGGACACGTTGGACACATCTGCTATGTAGCTAGCACCTGAATATTGACATGTTAGACTACCCTGCCATGTAGCTAGCTCTCAGTATATGGACACGATGGACACATCTGTCATGTAGCTAGAACTCTGTATATGGAAATGTTACACTACTCTGCCATCTAGCTATGTCTGTGTATATAAACAAGTTGGACTCACCTGCCATATAGCTTGATCTCTGTATATGGAAATGTTGAACTACCCTGTCATGTAGCTAGCTCTCTGTATATGGACATTTTGGATGTCTCTGTCATGTAGATAGTTCTCTGTACATGGATATGTTGATCTGATCTGCCGAGTAGGTAGCTCTCTTTATATGAACATATTGGACTTGTCTGCCATTTAGGTAGCTCTCAGTATATGGGCACATTGGGCACATAGACATGTTGGACTATTCGGAAATGTAGCTAGCTCTCAGTATATGGAAACAATGGACACATCCGCCATGTACCTAGAACTCTGTATATGAAAATGTTGCACTACTCTGCCATGTAGCTAGCTCTCTCTATATAGACAAGTTGGACTCATCTGCCTTATAGCTAGAACTCTGTAAATGGAAATGTTGCACTACCCTGCCATATAGCTAGCATTCTACACATGGACATTTTGGACTCCTCTGCCTTGTTGCTAGCTCCATGTACATGGATATTTGGAATTATCTGCCAAGTAGGTAGCTCTCTGTATATGAACCTATTGGAAGTCTTTGCCATGTAGGTGGCTCTCAGTATATGGACAGCTTTGACACATCTGCCATGTAGCTAGATCTCTGTATATGGAAATGTTGAACTACCCTGCCATGTAGCTAGCTCTCTGTATATGGGCATTTTGGATGTGTCTGTCATGTAGCTAGTTCTCTGGACATGGATATGTTGATCTGATCTGCCAAGTAGGTAGCTCTCTTTATATGAACATATTGGACTTGTCTGCCATTTAGGTAGTTCTCAGTATATGGGCACGTTGGACACATCTGTCATATACCTAGTATCCTGAATATAGACATGTTGGACTATTCGGAAATGTAGCTAGTTCTCAGTATATGGACACGATGGACACATCTGCCATGTACCTAGAACTCTGTATATGAAAATGTTGCACTACTCTGCCATGTAGCTAGCTCCATCTATATAGACAAGTTGGATTCATCTGCCTTATAGCTAGAACTCTGTAAATGGAAATGTTGCACTACCCTGCCATATAGCTAGCATTCTGCACATGGACATTTTGGACTCCTCTGCTTTGTTGCTAGCTCCATGTACATGGATATTTGGAATGATCTGCCAAGTAACTAGCTCATTGTATATGAACATATTTGACTTCTCTGCCATGTAGGTAGCTCTCAATATATGAACAGCTTTGACAGAACTGCCATGTAGCTAGAAATCTGTATATGGAAATGTTGCACTACCCTGTCATTTAGCTAGCTCTCTGTACATGAATATGTTGTACTGATCTGCCAAGTAGGTAGCTTTCTGTATATGAACATATTGGATTTGTCTGCCATTTAGGTGACTCTCCGTATATGGATACGTTGGACACATCTGCCATGTAGCTAGTATCCTGAATATGGACATGTTGGACTACTCGGCCATGTAGCTAGCTCTCAGTAAATGGACACGATGGACATATCTTCCATGTAGCTACAACTTTGTATATGGAAATGTTGCAATACTCTGTCTTGTAGCTAGCTCTCTGTATATGGACATTTTGGACTCATTTGCCATGTAGCTAGCTCTCTATACATGGATATGTTGGACTGATCTGCCTAGTAGGTAGCTCTCTGGATATGCACATAATGGACTTGTATGACATGTAGCTAGCTCTCAGTATATTGACATGTTGGACACATCTGCCATGTGGGTAGTACTCTTGTATGGAAATGTTGTACTACTCTGCCATGTACCTAGCTCTCTACATATAGACAAGTTGGACTCATCTGCCTTGTAGCTAGAACTCTGCAAATGTAAATGTTTCACTAACCTGCCATGTAGCTAATTCTCTGTATATGCACATTTTGGACGGGTCTGCCATGTAGGTAGCTCTAAGTATATGGACACATTGCACACATCTGCCATGTAGCTTGAACTCTGCATATGGAAATGATGCACTACTCTGCCATGTAGCTATCTCTCTGTATTTGGACATTTTGGACTCATCTGCCATGTAGCTAGCTCTCTATACATGGGTATGTTTGACTGATCTGTCAAGTAGCTAGCTCTCTGTATTTGAACATAGTTGACTTGTCTGCCATGTAGCTAGCTCTCTTAACATAGATATGTTAGAATGATCTGCCAAGTAGTTAGCTTTCTGTATAAGAACATATTGCACTTGTCTGCCATGAAGGTGGCTCTCAGAATATGGACATGTTGGACTCATCTGCCATATAGCCAGTACACACTATGTGGACATGTTTGACTACTCTGTCATGTAGCTAGCTCTCAGTATATGGACACGTTGGATACATCTGCTATGTACCTAGAACTCTGTATATGGAAATGTTGCACTACTCTGCCATATAGCTAGCTCTCTTTATGTAGACAAGTTGACCTTATCTGCCTTGTAGCTAGAACTCTGTATATGGAAATGTTGTACATCCCTGCCCTCTAGCTATCTCTCTGTATATGGACATTTTGAACTCATCTGCCATGTAGCTAGCTCTCTGTACATGGATATGTTGGACTGATCTGCCATGTAGGTAGTTATCTGTACATGAACAAATTGGATGTGTCTCCCATATAGCTAACTCTCTGTATATGGACATGTTGGACTCATCTGCCATGTAGCTAGTATCCTG
>NW_006408670.1:6109756-6122860 GCF_000296735.1 Chrysochloris asiatica
ATAGACATGTTGGACTACTCTGCCATGGAACTAGCTCTCAGTATTTGGACATGTTGGACACATGTGCCATGTAGCTAGAACTCTGTATATGGAAATGTTGGTCTACTCTGCCATGTAGCTAACTCTCATTATATGGACACGTTGGACTCATCTGCCATGTAGCTAGAGCTCTGTGTATGGAAATGTTGCACTGCTCTCACATGTAGCTAGGTCTCTGTATATGGACATTTTTGACTCGTCTGTGGTGTAGCTAGCTCTCTGTGCATGAATATGATGGACATATCTACCATGTAGGAATCTCTCTGTATATGAACATATAGGAATTGTCTGCCATGCAGCTAGCTCTCTGTATATTGACATGTTGGCCTCATCAGCAATGTAGCTAGATCTCTGTGCATGGATAAGTTGGACTAATCTGCCATGTAGGTAGCTCTCTTTTTAAGAACTTATTGGACTTGTCTGACATGTAGCTATCTCTGTTTATTGACATGTTGTACTCATTAGCCATGTAGCCAACTCTCTCTGTATGAATATATTGGACTCATCTGCCTTGTAGCTACTCCTCTATATATACACATGTTGGGTTCATCTGCCATGTAGCTAAATCTCAGTATATGGACATGTTAAACTCATCTGCCATGTAGCTAGTACTCTGTATATTGGCATGTTGGTCTACTCTGCCATGTCGCTAACTCTCATTATATGGACACTTTGGACTCATCTGCCATCTAGCTAGAGCTCTCTATATGGAAATGTTGGACTACTCTGCCATGTAGCTAGGTCTCTGAATATGGACATTTTTGACTCATCTGCCATGTAGCTAGCTCTCTGTGAATGGATATGATCTACAGATCTACCATGTAGGTAGCTCTCTGCATATGAACATATAGGAATTGTCTGTGATGCAGCTAGGTCTCTGTACATTGACATGTTTGCTTCATCAGCCATGTAGCTAACTCTCAATATATAGACATGTTGGACTCAACTGCCATGTAGCTAGCACTCTGCATATCGACATGTTGGAATACTCTGCCAAGTAGCTAGATCTCAGTATATGGACACGTTGGACTCATCTCCAGGTAGCTAGATCTCTGTGCATGGATAAGTTGGACTGATCTTCCATGTAGGTAGCTCTTTGTTTATGAACATATTGGACTTCTCTACCATGTAGGTAGCTCTCTGTATATGGACATGTTGGACTCATCAGTCATGTAGCCAGCTCTCTCTGTATGAACATGTTGGACTCATCTGCCTTGTAGCTAGTCCTCTCTATATATACATGTTGGACTCATCTGCCATGCAGCTAACTCTCAGGTTATAGACTTGTTGTACTCATCTGGCCTATAGCTAGTACTGTGTATATGGACATATTGTACTACTCTGTCATATAGTTAGCTCTCAGAATATGGACACGTTGGACTCATCTGCCTTGTTGCTAGTCCTCTATATATATACATGTTGGACTCATCTGCCATGTAGCTAATTCTCAGGTTATGAACATGTTGTTCTCATCTGCCCTATAGCTAGTACTCTGTATATGGACATGTTGTACTACTCTGCCATGTAGTTAGCTCTCAGTTTATGGACACGTTGGATTCATCTGCCATGGAGCTAGAACTCAGTATATGGACATGTGAGACTCATCAGCTATGCAGCCAGCTCTCTAGTATAAACATGTTGGACTCATCTGCCTTTTAGCTAGTCCTCTATATATACGCATGTAGGAGTCATCTGCCATGTAGCTAACTCTCACTATAGGGACACATTGGACTCATCTGCCATGTAGCTAGTACTCTCTATAGAAAATGATGGACTACACTGCCATGTAGCTAGCTCTCTGTATATGGACTTTTGGGACTCCTTTGCCATATATCTATCTATCTGTGCATGTATATATTGAACTGACCTGACATGTGGGTAGCTCTCTGTATATGAACATATTGGATTTGTCTGTCATGTAGCTAGCTCTCTGTATAGCGACAAGTTGCATGCATCAGCCTTATAGCCAGCTCTCTCTGTATGAACATGTTGGACTCATCTGCCTTGTAGTTTTCCACAATATATACACATGTTGGACTAGTCTGCCATGTACCTCACTCTCAGTATATGGACATGTTGGACTCATTTGCCATGTAGTTAGTATTTTGTATACGGACATGTTGGATTACTCTTCCAAGTAGTGAGCTCACAGTATATGGACACTTTGGACTCATCTGTCATGTCGATAGTACTCTGTATATGGATATGTTGGACTACTCTGACATGTAGCTATCTCTCTGTATATGGACATCTTGGAGTCATCAGCCATGTAGCCAGCTGTCTCTGTATGAACATGTTGGACTCATCTTCCTTGTAGCTACTCCTCTATATATACACATGTCGGACTCATCTGCCTTGTAGCTAACTCTCAGTATAAGGACATGTTGGACTCATCTGCCATGTAGGTAATAGTCTGTTTATGGACATTTTGGACTACTCTGCCATGTAACTAACTCTCATTATATGGACACCTTGGACTCATGTGCCATGCAGCTAGAGCTCTGTATATGGAAATGTTGCACTACTCTGCCATGTAGCTAGCTCTGTGTATATGGACATTTTGAACTCGTCTGCCATGTAGCTAGCTCTCAGTGCATAGATATGTTGGACAGATCTGCCATGTAGGTAGCTCTCTATATATGATCATATTGGAAATGACTGCCAAGTGGGTAGCTTTCTGTATATGTACATATTTAAGTAATCAGCCATGTAGCCAGAACTATCTCTATGAACATGTTGGACTCATCTGCCTTGTAGCTAGTCCTCTATATATACACTTGCTGGAATCAACTGCCATGAAGCTAACTCTCAATATATTGACATGTTGGACTCATCTGCCATGTAGCCAGCTCTCTATGAATGAACATATTGGACTCATCTGCCTCGTATCTTGCCATATAAATATACACATGTTGGACTCGTCTGCCATATAGCTAACTCTCAGTATATGGACATGTTCGACTCATCTGCCATGGAGCTAGTACTCTGTATATGTACATGATGGTCTACTCTGTCATGTAACTAGTTCTCAGTATATGGACATGTGCGACTCATCTGCCATGTTGCTGGAGCTCTTAATCTGGAAATGTTGAACTACTCTGCCATGTAACTAGCTCTCTTTAGTTGGACATTTTGGACTTGTCTGCCATGTAGCTATCTGTATGAGCATGGATATGTTGAACTAATCTGTTATGTCGGTAGCGCTCTGTATACGAACATATTGGACTTGTCTGCCATGTAGCTAGCTCTCTGTATATGGACATGTTGAACTCATCAGCCATGTAGCCAGCTCTCTCTGTATGAACATGTTGGACTCATCTTCCTTGTAGCCAGTCATTTACATATACACAACTTGGACTCATCTGCCATGTAGCTAACTTTCAGTATATGGTCATGTTAGACTCATTTGCCATGTAGCTAATATTCTGCATATATACATGTTGGACTACTCTGCCATGTAGCTAGCACTCAGTATATGGTCACGTTGGACTCTTCTTCCATGTAGCTAGTAGTCTGTATATAGAAATGTTGCACTACTCTGCCATGTAGCTAGCTCTCTCTATATGTACATTTTGGAATCGTGTGCAATGTAGCTATATATCTGTCCATGGATGTGTTGGATTAATCTGCCATGTAGGTAGCTCTCTGTATATTAACTTATTGGACTGGTCTTACATGTATCTATCTTTCTGTATATGGACATGTAGGACTCATCTGCCATGTAGCTAGTACACTGTCTATGGACATGTTGGACTACTCTGCCATGTAGATAACTCTCATTATATGTACACATTGGCCTCATCTATCTTGTAGCTAGAGCTCTGTATATGCAAATGTTGCACTACTCTGCCATGTTGCTAGCTCTCTGTATATGGACATTTTGGATTCGTCTGCAATGTAGCCAGCTCTCTGTGCTTGGAAATGATGGGCAGATCTGCCATGTAGGTAGCTCTCTGTATATGAAAATATTGGACTTGTCTGCCATGTAGCTAGCTATCTGTATATGGACATGTTGGACTCATCAGCATGTAGCCAGATATCTCTGTATGAACATGTTGGACTCATCTACCTTGTAGCTAGTCCTCTATTTGTACACTTATGTAGTTAACTCTCCGTATATAGACATGTTGGACTTTCCTGCCATGTAGCTAGTACTCAGTATATGGACACGTTGGACTTATCTCACATGGAGCTAAAACTCTTTATATGGAAATGTTGCACTACTATGCCATGTAGCTGGCTCTCTATATATGGACTTTTTAGACTTGTCTGCCATGTAGCTAGCTATCTGTGCATGGATACATTGGACAGAACTGACATGTAGGTAGCTCTCTGTATATGAACATATTGGACTTGTCTGCCATGTAGCTAGCTCTCTGTATATGGACATGTTGGGCTCATCAGGTATGTAGCCAGGTTCTCTGTATGAACATGTTGGACTCATCTGCCTTGTAGCTAGTCCTCTATATATACACATGTTGGAATCATCTGCCATGTAGCTAACTCTAGTATATGGACATGTTCGACTGATCTGCCATGTAGCAATTACTCTGCATATGGACATGATAGACTACTCTGGCATGTAGTCAACTCTCAGTATTTGGACACGTTGGACTCATCTTCCATGTCGCTAGTACTCTGTATATGGATATGTTGGACTACTCTACAATGTAGATAGATCTCAGTATATGGACATGTTGGAGTCATCTACCATCTAGATCGAACTCTTTATATAGAAATGTTGTACTACTGTGCCATGTAGTTATGTTTTGGATTCGTCTGACATGTAGATAGCTCTCTGTGCATGGGTATGTTGGAGTGATCAGCTATGTAGGTTGATCTCTGTATATGAACATATTGGACTTGTCTGCCATGTGGCTGGCTCTCAGTATATGGACATGTTGGACTCATCAGCCATGTGCCCAGCGCTCTCTATATGAACATGTTGGACTAATCTTCCTTGTAGCTATTCCTCTATATATACACAATTTG
Source organism: Chrysochloris asiatica (assembly GCF_000296735.1). Taxonomy (NCBI): domain Eukaryota; kingdom Metazoa; phylum Chordata; class Mammalia; order Afrosoricida; family Chrysochloridae; genus Chrysochloris; species Chrysochloris asiatica. The sequence continues at coordinate 6,114,788 of NW_006408670.1, forward strand.
GACTCATCTGACTTGTAGCTAGTCCTCTATATATACACATCTTGGACTCATCTGCAATGTAGCTAACTTTCAGTATATGGACACCATGGACTCATCTGACATGTAGCTAGTACTCTGTATATGGACATGCTGGACTACTCTGCCATGTAGCTAGAATACTGTATATGGAAATATTGCACTATTCTGCCATGTACCTAGCTCTCTGTGTATGGACTTTTTGCATTCATCTGCCATGTAGCTTGCTCTCTGTGCATGGATATGTTGGACTGATCTGCCATGTAGTTAGCTGTCTGTATATGAACATATTGGACTTGTCTGCAATGTATCTGGTTCTCAGTATATGGACATGATGGACTCTTCTGCAATGTAGCTAGCTCTCGCTGTATGAACATGTTGGACTCATCTAACTTGTAGCTAACCCTCTAAGTATACAAATGTTGGACTCATCTGCCATGTAGCTAACTCGCAGTATATGGACATGTTGGATTCATCTGCCATGTAGCTAGTACTCTGTGTATTTATATGTTGGACTACTCTTCCATGTAGCTAGCTTTCAATATATGGACACGTTGGACTCATATGCCATGTAGCTAGAACTCTGTATATGGAAATGTTGCAATCCTCTGATATGTAGCTAGCTCTCTTTATATGATCTTTTTGGTCTCGTCTGCAATGTAGCTAGCTCTCTGGTCGTGGATATGTTGGACTGATCTGCCATGTAGGTGGCTCTCTGTATATGAACATATTGGATTAATCTGCCATGTAGCTAGCTCTCTGTATATGGACATGTTGAACTACTCTGCCATGTAGCTAGCTTTTAGTATATGGACATGTTGGACTCATCTGCCATGTATCGAGAACTGTGTATATGGAAATGTTTCTCTACTCTGCCATGTAGCTAGCTCTGTGTATATAGACATCTTGGACTAGTCTGCCATGTAGCTAGCTCTCTGTGCATGGATGTGTTGGACTAATCTGCAATGTAGGTAGCTCTCTGTATATGAACATATTAGACTTGTCTGATATGTAGCCTTCTCTCTGTATATGGACATGTTGGACTCATCAGACATGTAGACAGCACTCTCTGTATGAACATGATGGATTCATCTGCCTTGTACCTAGTCCTCTATATATACACATGTTGGACTCTTCTGCCATGTAGCCAACTCTCAGCATATGGACATGCTGGACTCATGTGCTATGAAGCTAGTACTCTGTATATGGACATGTTGGACTACTCTGCCATGTAGCTAGCTCTCAGTATATGGACATTTTGGACTCGTCGACCATGTAGCCTGCTATTTCTTTATGAATTATTTGGACTCATCAGCCTTGTAGCTATTCCTCTCTATATACACATGTTGGACTCATCTGCCTTGTAGCTAGTCCTCTATACATACATATTTTGGACTTATCTGTCATGTAGCTAACTCTCATTATATGGACCTGTTGGACCCATCTGCCATGTAGCTAGTACCCTGTATATGGACATGTTAGACCATTCTGCCATGTAGCTAGCTCTCAGTATATGGACACATTCGACTCATCTGCAATTTGGCTAGAACTCCGTATATGGAAATGTTGCTTTACTGTGTCATGTAGCTAGCTCTCTGTATATAGACAAGTTGGACTCATCTGCCATGTAGCTAACTCTCTGTGCATAGATGTGCTGGACTGATCTGCCATGTAGGTAGCTCTCTGTATATGAACTTATGGGACCACTCTGCCATGTAGCTAGCTCTCTGTACATGGACATGTTGGACTCACCAGCCATGTAGCCAGCTCTGAATATGAACATGGTGGACTCATCTGCCTTGTTGCTAACGCTCTAAAGATACACATGTTGGAATAATGTGTCATATAGCTAACTCTCAGTATATGGACATGTTGGATTCATCTGCCATGTAGCTCGCTCTCTGTATATGGATACGTTGGACTCAACAGCCATGTAGCCAGCTCTCTCGGTATGAATATGTTGGACTCATCTGCCACATAACTAACTCTCAGTATATATGGACAAGTTGGACTCATCTGTCATGTAGCTAGCTCTCAGTATATAGACACAATGGACTCAACTGCCATGTAACTAGAACTCTGTATATGGAAATGTTGCACAACTCTGTCATATAGCTAGCTCTCTGTGTATGAACATTTTGGACTCGTCTGCCATGTAGCTAGTACTCTGTATATGGAAATGTACTACTCTGTCATGAATCTAGGTCTCTGCATATGGACATTTTGGATTTATCTGCCATCTCCCTAGGTCTCTGTGCCTGGATATGTTGGACTGATCTGCCATGTAGGTATCTCTCTGTATATGAACATATTGTACTTGTCTGCCATGTAGTTAAATCTCTGAATATGTACAGGTTGGACTCCTCAGCCATGTAGCCAGCTCTCTCTGTATGAACATGTTCGACTCATGTACCTTTTATTTAGTCCTCTCTACACACATATAATGGACTTACCTGCCATGTAGTTAACTCTCAGTATATGGACATGTTTTTCTCATCTGCCATGTGGCTAGTACTCTCTATATGGACATATTGGACCACTCTACCATGTAACTAGCTCTCATTATATGGACACGTTAGACTCATCTCCCATGTAGCTACAACTCTGTATATGGAAATGTTGCACTACTCTGCCATGTAGGTAGCTCTTCTGTATATAGACATTATGGACTTGTCAGTCATGTAAACAGCACTCTCTGTATGAACATTTTGGACTCATCTAACTTGTAGCTAGTACACTATATATACACATGTTGGACTCATCTGCCATGTAACTAACTCTCAGTATATGGACATGTTGCACTCATCGGCCATGTAGCTAGTACTCTGTATATGCACATGTTGGACAACTTTGCCATGGAGCTCGGTCTCAGTATATGGACACGTTGGACTCATCTTCCATGAAGCTAGAACTCTGTATATGGAATTGTTGCACTACACTGACATGTAGCTAGCTCTCTGTATCTGGACATTTTGGACTCATCTGCCATGTAGTCACCTCTCTCTGGATGAACATGTTGGACTCATCTGCCTTGTACCTAGTCCTCTATATATACACATGTTGGACTCAACTGCCATTTAGTTAACTCTTAGTATATGGACATGTTGGACTAATCTGTCATGTAGCTAGCTCTCAGTATATAGACACGATGGACTCAACTGCCATGTAGCTAGAAGTCTGTATATGGAAAGGCTGCAATACTCTGTCATGTAGCTAGCTCTCTGTATATGGATATTTTGGGCTCATCTGCCATGTAGCTAGCTCTCTGTGCATAGATATGCTGGACTGATCTGCCATATAGTTACCTCTCTGTATATGAACATATTGGACTTGTCTGCCATGTAGCTAGCACTCTGTGTATGGACATGTTGGACTCATCAGCCATGTAGCCAGCTCTCTCTGTATGAACCTGTTGGACTTATATGCCATGTAGCTAATTCTCAGTATATGGACATGATGGACTCATCTGCCATGTATCTAGTACTCTGTATATGGATATATTGTACTACTCTGCCATGTAGCTAGCTCTCAGTATATGGACATGTTGGGCCCATCTGCCATGTAGCTAGAACTCTGTATATGGAAATGTTGCACTACTCTGTCGTGTCACTAGCTCTCTATATATGGACATTTTGGTCTCGTCTGCAATGTAACTAGCTCTCTGTGCATAGATATATTGGAATGATCTGCCATGTAGGTAGCTCTCTGTATATGAACATATTCCAATTGTCTGCCATGTACCTAGCTGTCTATATCTGGACATGTTGGACTCCTCAGCCATGTAGCCAGCTCTCTCTGTATGAACCTGTTGGACTCATCTGTCTTGTCGCTAGTGCTCTATATATACACATGTTAGACTCACCTACCATGTAGCTAACTCTCAGTATATGGACATGTTGGACTCATCTAACATGTAGCTGGTACCCTGTATATGGACATGTTGGAGTACACTGTCATGTAGCTAGCTCTCAGTATATGGACATGTTCGACTTATCTGCCATGTATCTTGAACTCTGTATATAGAAATGTTGCACTACTCTGCCATGTAGCTATCTCTCTGTATATGGAAATTTTGGATTTTCTGTCATGTAGCTAGCTCTCTGGGCATGGATATGTTGGACTGACCTGACATGTAGATAGCTATCTTTATATGAACTTATTGGTCTTATCTGACATGTATCTAGCTCTCTGTATATGGACATGTGGGACTCATCAGGTATGTAGCCAGCTCTCTCTGTATGAACATGCTGGACTGATCTGCCATGTAGCTAGTACTCTGTATATGGACATGTTTGACTACTCTGTATATGGATATTTTGGATTCATCTACCACTTAGCTAGCTCTCTGTGCATGGATATGTGGGAATGATCTGCCATGTAGGTAGTACTCAGTATATGAACTTATTGGACTTGTGTGCCATGCAGCTAGCTATCTGTATATGGACATGTTGGACTCATCAGCGATGTAGCCAGCTCTCTCTATGAACATGTTGGACTCATTTGCCTTGTAGCTAGTTCTCTATGTATACATGTTGGACTCATATGCCATGTAGCTAACAATCAGTATATGGACATGTTGGAGTTATCTGCCATGTAGCTAGTACTTTGTATATGGACATGTTGGACTACTCTGCCATGTAGCTAACTCTTAGTATATAGACACGTTGGACTCATTTGCCATGAAGTTGGCTCACAGTATATGTAAACATTGTACTCAACTGCCGTGCAGCTTGAACTCTGTATATAGAAATATTGCTGCACTACACTGCCATGTACCTAGCTCTCTGTATATGGACATTTTGGACTTGTCTGCCATGTAGCCAGCTCTCTCTATATAAACATGTTGGACTCATCTGCCTTGTAGCTAGTCCTCTATATATACACATGTTGGACTCATCTGCCATATAGTTAACTCAGTATATGGACATGTTGGACTAGTCTGTCATGTAGCTGGCTCACAGTATATAGACACGATGGACTCACCAGCCATGTAACTAGAACTCTGTATATGGAAAATTTGCACTACACTACTATGTAGCTACCTCTCTGTATATGGACATTTGGGGCTCATCTGCCATGTAGCTAGCTCTCTGTGCATAGATATGCTGGACTGATATGCCATGTAGGTAGCTCCCTGGATATGAACATATGGGACTTGTATGCCATGTAGCTAGCGCTCTGTATATGGACATGTTGGACTCATCAGCTATGTATCCAGCTCTCTCTGTATGAACATAAGGAGTCATCTGCCTTGTAGCTAGACATCTATATATACATGTTGGACAAATCTGCCATGTAGCTAGTACTCTGTTTATGGAAATATTGCACTACTCTGTCATGAAGCTAGCTCTCTGCATATGGACATTTTAGACTCATCTGCCATGTCAGTAGCTCTCTGTGCATGGATATATGGGACTGTTCTGCCATGTAGGTAGCTCTCTGTATATGAACATATGGGACTTGTCTGCCATGTAGCTAGCACTCTGTATATGGACATGTTGGACTCATCAGCCATGTAGCCAGCTCTATCTGTATGAACATGTTCGACTCATCTGCCTTGTAGTTAACTTTCAGTATATGGACATGTTGGACGAGTCTGTCATGTAGCTAGCTCTCAGTATATAGACACAATGGACTCAACTTCCATGTAACTAGAACTCTATATATGGAAATGTTGCACTACTCTGTCATGTAGCTATCTCTCTGTATATGAATATTTTGGGCTCGTCTGCCATGTAGCTAGCTCTCTGTGCCCGGATATGTTGGACTGATCTGCCATGTAGGTATCTCTCTGTATAGGAACATATTGTACTTGTCTGCCACGTAGCTAGATCTCTGTATATGTACAAGTTGGACTCATCAGCCATGTAGCTAGCTCTCTCTGTATGAACATGTTCAACTCATGTACCTTTTATTTAGTCCTCTATAGAGCTCTGGTAGAGTAGTGGTTACGAATCGGGCTGTGAGCCACAAGGTCAGCAGTTCGAAACTACCAGCGATTCCGTGGGAGAAAGATGAGGCGGTCTGCTCCCGTAAACATTTACAGCCTCGGAAACCCTGTACAGGGTCGCTATGAGGCGGAACTGACCCACGGCACATAACAACAACAACAACATATATACATATAATGGACTCACCTGCCATGTAGCTAACTCTCAGTATATGGACATGTTTTTCTCATCTGCCATGTGGCTAGTACTCTCTATATGGACATATTGGACCACTCTGGCATGTAACTAGCTCTCATTAAATGGACATGTTAGACTCATCTCCCATGTAGCTAGAACTCTGTATATGGAAATGTTGCACTACTCTGCCATGTAGGTAGCTCTCTGTATATGGACCTTATGGACTTGTCAGTCATATAGCCAGCACTCTCTGTATGAACATGTTGGATTCATCTAACTTGTAGCTAGTACACTATATATACACATGTTGGACTCATCTGCCATGTAACTAACTCTCAGTATATGGACGTGTTGTACTCATTGGCCATGTAGCTAGTACTCTGTATATGCACATGTTGGACAACTTTGCCTTGGAGCTAGTTCTCAGTATATGGACACGTTGGACTCATCTGCCATGAAGCTAGAACTCTGTATATGAAATTGTTGCACTACACTGACATGAAGCTAGCTCTATGTGTCTGGACATTTTGGACTCATCTGCCATGTAGTCCCCTCTCTCTGGATGAACATGTTGGACTCATCTGCCTTGTACCTAGTCCTCTATATATACACATGTTGGACTCAACTGCCATTTAGTTAACACTTAGTATATGGACATGTTGGACTAGTCTGTCATGTAGCTAGCTCTCAGTATATAGACACAATGAACTCAACTGTCATGTAGCTAGAATTCTGTATATGGAAAAGTTGCACTACTCTGTCATGTAGCTAGCTCTCTGTATATGGATATTGTGGGCTTGTCTGCCATGTAGCTAGCTCTCTGTTGATAGATATATTGGAATGATCTGCCATGTAAGTAGCTAGCTGTCTGTATCTGGACATGTTGGACTCCTCAGCCATTTAGCCAGCTCTCTCTGTATGAACATGTTGGGCTCATCTACCTTGTAGCTAGTCTTCTATATGTACACATGTTGGACTCATCTTCCATGTAGCTAACTCTTAGTATATGGACATGTTGGACTCTTCTGTCATGTAGCTTGTACTCTGTATATGGACATGTTGGACGACTCTGCCATGTAGCTATATCTCAGTATATGGACATGTTGGGACATCTGCCATGTAGCTAGCTCTCTGTATATGCACACGTTGGACTCATCTGCCATGTAGTTGGAACTCTGTATACAGAAATGTTGCACAATTCTACCATGTAGCTAGCTCTCTGTATATGGACATTTTGGAATCATCAGCCATGTAGCCAGCTGTCTCTGTATGAATATGTTTGACTCATCTGCCATGAAGTTAGGCCTCTAAATATACACCTGTTGGACACATCTGCCATGTAGCTAACTCTCAGTATATAGACACATGGAATCATCTGCCGTGTAGCTAGTACTCTGTATATGGACATGTTGCGCTATTCTACCATGTAGCTGGATCTCCGTATATGGACATTTTTTAATCGTCTGATATGTAGCTAGCTCTCTGTGCATGGATATGTAGGACTAATCTGCCATGTAGGTAGGTCTTTGTATATGTACATATGGGACTTGTCTGACATGTAGCTAGCTCTCTGTATATGGACATGTTGAACACATCAGCCATGTGGACAGCACTCTGTGTATGAACATTTTAGACTCATCTGCCTTGTAGCTAATCCTCTATATTTACATGATGGACTCATCTACCATGTAGCTAACTCTCAGTATATTGACATGTGGGACTCATCTGCCAAGTAGCTAGTACTATGTATATGGACATTTTGGACTCATCTGTCATGTAGCTATTAGTCTGTATATGGACATGTTTAACTAGTCTGCCATGTAGGTAGCTCTCACTATATGGACAGCTTGGACTCGTCTGCCATGTAGCTAGCTCTCTGTGCATGGTTATCAAGGACTGATCTGCCATATAGGTAGCTCTCTGCATATAA
>NW_006408670.1:6123531-6133766 GCF_000296735.1 Chrysochloris asiatica
ATCTGCCATTTAGCTAACTCTCATTATATGGACATGTTGGACTCATCTGCCATGTACTTGGTACTCTGTATATGGACACGTTAGACTCATCTGCTATGTAGCGAGAGCTCCGTATATGGAAATGTTGTACTGCTCTGCTATGTAGATAGCTTTCTGTATATGGACGTTTTGGACTCGTCTGTCATGTAGCCAGATCAGTGTGCATGGATATGTTGGACTGATCTGCCATGTAGGTAGCTCTCTGTATATGAACATACTGGAATTGTCTGTCAAGGAGCTAGGTCTCTGTATATGGACATGTTGGACTCATCTGCCATGTATCCAGCTCTCTCTGTATAACCATGTTGGATTTGTCTGCCTTGTAGCTAGCCATCTAAACATACACATGTTGGACTCATGTGTCATTTAGCTATCTCTCAATATATGGACATGTTGGATTCATCTGCCTGGTAGCTATTGCTTTTTATATGGACATATTGGACTTCTCTGCCATGCAGCTAGCTCTCATTATATGAACACATTGGACTCATCTGACATGTACATAGAGCTTTGGTACACTACTCTGCCATGTACCTAGCTCTCTCTATATGGGCATGTTGGACTCATCAGCCATGTAGCCAGCACTCTCTGTATGAACATGTTGGACTCATCTGCCTTGTAGCTCGCCCTCTAAATATAAACATGTTGGACTCATCTCCATGTAGCTAACTCTCAGTAAATGAACATTTTGGACTCATCTGTCATGTAGCTAGTACTCTGTTTATGGAAATATTGGACTACTCTGACATGTAGTTAGCTCTCATTATATGGAAACGTTATTCTAATCTGTCATGTAGCTTGAACTCTGAAAATGGACATGTTGGCCTACTCTGCCATTTAGCTAGCTCTCCGTATACGGTCATTTTGGACTCGTCTGCCATGTAACTAGGTCTCTCTGCATAGATATACTGGACTGATCTGCCATGTAGGAAGCTCTCTGTATATGAACATATTGGACTTGTCTGCCATGTAGGTGGCTGTCAGTATATGGACCTGTTGGACTGATCAGCCATGTAACCAGTTCTCTCAGTATGAATATTTTCAACTCATCTGCCTTGTAGATAGTTCTCTAAATATACACATATTGGACTCATCTGCCATGCAGCTTCCTCTCAGTATATGGACATGTTGGACTCATCTGCCATGTAGTGAGTACTATGTATTTGGACATGTTGGACTACTCTTCAATGTAGCTAGCTCTCAGTCTATGGACATCTTGGACTCATCTGCCATGTAGCTAGAACTCTTTATATGGAAATGTTGCACTACTCTATCATGTAGCTATCTTTCTGTATATGGACATTTTGGACTTGTCTGCCATGTAGCTAGCTCTCTGTGCATGGATATGTTGGACTGATCTACCATGTAGGTAGCTCTCTGTGCTTGGATATGTTAGACTGATCTGCCATGTAGCTAGTACCCTGTATATGGACTTGTTGGACTCACCTGCCATGTAGGTAGCTCTCTGTATATGAACATGTTGGATTTCTCTGCCATGTAGCTAGCTCTCAGTATTTGGACACGTGGGAAACATCTAACATGTACCTAGAACTCGGTATATGGAAATGTTGCACTACACTGTCATGTAGCTATCTTTCTGTATATAGACAAGTTGGATGCATCTAACTTGTACCTAGAACTATGTATATGGAAATGTTGCACTAACCTGCCATGCAGCTAACTCTCAGTATTTGGATATTTTGGACTTGTCTGCCATGTAGCTATCCCTCTGTACATGAATATGTGCAACTGATCTGTATATAAACATATTGAACTTGTTTGTCATGTAGCTAGCTTTCAGTATATGGACACGTTGGATACATCTGCCATGTAGCTAGAACTTTGTATGTGGAAATGTTGCACTACTCTGCCATGTAGCTGACTCTCTGTATATGGATATTTTGGACTCGTCTGCCATGTAGCTAGCTTTCTGTATATGGATATGTTGGACTAATCTACCCTGTAGGTAGCTCTCTGAATATGAACATATTGGACTTATCTGCCATGAATCTAGCTCTCTGTATATGGACATGTTGCATGCATCAGCCATGTAGCCAGCTCTCTTTGTATGAATATGCTGGACTCATCTGCCTTGTAGCTAATCCCGTATATATACTTATGTTGGACTCATCTGCCATGTAGGGAATTCTCAGTATATGGACATGTTGGACTCATTTGCCATGTAGCTACTACTCTTTATATGGACATGTCTTACTACTCTGTCATGTAGCTAACTCTCAGTATATGGACGCCTTGGACTCATCTGCCATGTAGCTAGAACTCTGTGTAAAGAAATGTTGCACTACACTTTCATGTGGCTAGCTCTCTGTATATGGACATTTTGGACTTATCTGCCATGTAGGTAGCTCTCTGTATATGGACATGTTGGTCTCATTCAGCCATGTAGCTGACTCTAAGTATGTGACATGTTGGATTCACCTGCAATGTAGCTAGTACTCTATATATGGACATTTTGGAACTCTCTGCCATGTAGCTAGCTCTCTGTGCATGGATATGTTGAACTGATCTGCCATGTAGGTAGCTCTCTGTATAAGAACATATTGGATTGTCTGTCATGTAGCTACCTCTCTGTACATGGGTGCATCAGTCATGTAGGCAGTGGACTGTGTATAATCATATTGGATTCATCTGCCTAGTCCTCTATATATACACATGTTGGATTCATCTGCCATGTATCTAACTCTCAGTATATAGACATGTTGGAGTCATCTGTCATGTAGTTAGAACTCTGTATTCGGATATGTTGCAGTGTTCTGCCATATAGGTAGCTCTTTGTATATGGACATTTTGGAATCGTCTGCTATGTATCCAGCTCTCTCTATATGAACATGGTGGACTCATCTGCCTTGTAGCTAATCCTCTATATATACTCATGAGGGACTCATCTGCCATGTAGCTACCTCCCAGTATATGGACATGTTGGACTCATCTGCCATGTAGCTAGCACTCTTTATATTTACATGGTTGACTACTGTGCCATGTAGTTCGCTCTCTGTATATGGATATTTTGGACTCCTCTGCCATGTAGCTAGCTCTCTGTGCATGGATATGTTGAAATGATCTGCCATGTAGGTAGCTCTCTGTATAGGAACATATTGGACTTGTCTGTCATGTAGCTACCTCTCTGTACATGTTGGACTCATCAGTCATGTAGTCAGCGAACTGTGTATGAATATATTGGATTCATCTGCCTTGTAACTAGTCCTCTCTATATACACATGTTGGACTCATCTGCCATGTAGCTAACTCTCAGTATATTGACATGTTGGACTACATTGCCATGCAGCTAACTCTCAGTATATAGACACGTTGGACTCATCTGTCATGTAGTTAGAACTCTGTATTCGGAAATGTTGCACTATTCTGCCATATAGGTAGCTCTTTGTATGTGGACATTTTGGACTCGTCTGCTATGTATCCAGCTCTCTCTGTATGAACATGGTGGAATCATCTGCCTTGTATCTAATCCTCTCTATATAAACATGAGGGACTCATCTGCCATGTAGCTAACTCCCAGTATATGGACATGTTGGACTCATCTGCCATGTAGTGAGTACTTTGTAGATGGACATGTTGGATTACTCTGCCATGTATCTAACTCTCATTATATGGACACTTTGGACTCATCTGCCATGTAGCTAGAACTCTGTATATGGAAATGTTTCACTATTCTGCCATTTAGCTAGTTCCTTTTTATGGACATTTTGCACTCGTCTGCCATGTAGCCAGCTCTCTCTGTATGAACATGTTGGACTCATCTGTCTTGTAGCTAGTCCTCTATATATACACATGATGGACTCATCTGCCATGGAGCTAACTCTCGATATATAAACATGTTGGACAACTCTGCCATGTAACTAGTACTCTGTATATAGACATGTTGGACTACTCTGCCATGTAGCTAGCTCTCAGTATTTGGACACTTTGAACTCATCTGCAATGAAGCTAGAACTCTATGTATGGAAATGTTGCACTACTATGTCATGTAGCTAGCTCTCTCTATATGGACATTTTGGACTCGTCTTCCAAGTAGCTAGCTCTCTGTGTATAGATATGCTGGACTGATCTGCCATTGAGGTATCTCTCTGTAGATGAACATATGCGACTGGTCTGCCTTGCAGCTAGCTCTCTGTATATGGACATGTTGGACTCATCAGCCATGAAGCCAGCTCTCTGTGTATGAACATGTTTGAGTTGTCTGCCTTGTAGCTAATGCTCTAAACATACACATGTTGGACTCATGTGTCATGTAGCTAACTCTCAGCATATGGATATGTTGTATTCACCTGCCATGTAGCTAGTGCTCTGTACATGCACATGTTTGACTACTCTGCTTTGTAGCTAGCTCTCAGTATAAAGAGACATTGAACTCATCTGTCACTTAGCTAGAGCTCTGTACATGGAAATGTTGCACCACTCTGCCATGTAGCTAACACTCTATATATGGACATTTTGGACTTGTCTGTTCTCTGTGTTTGAACATGTTTGACTCATCTGCCTTGTAGCTAACACTCTAAACATACACATGTTGAAATCATTTGTCATGTAGCTGAATCTCTGTATATGGACATGTTGGATTCATATGCCATGTAGCTAGCTCTCAGCATATGGACACATTGGTCACATCTGCCATGTAGTTAACTCTCAATATATGGACATGTTGGATTATCCTGCTATGTTGCTAGTACTCTGTATATGGACAATTTGGAATGGTCTGCATTGTAGCTAGCTCTCTGTGCATGGATTAGTTGGACTACTCTGCCATGTAGCCAGCTTTCTCTGTATGAACATGTTAGACTCATCTGCCTTGTAGCTGGTCCTCCATATATACACATGTTTGACTCATCTACCATGTAGTTAACTCTCAGTATATGGACATGTTGGACTCATCAAACATGTAACTAGTACTCTGTATATGGACATGATGGACTACTCTGCCATTTAGCTAGCTGTCAGGATATAGACACATTGGATTCATCTGCCATGAATCAAGAAATGTGTATATAAAAATGTTACACTACTCTGTCATGTTGCTCGCTCTGTGTATATGGACATTTTGGACTCGTCTGCCATGTAGCTAGCTCTCTGTGCATGGAAATGTTCTACTAATCTGCCATGAAGGTAGCTCTCTGTATATGAATTTATGGGACTGCTCTGACATGTAGCTATCTGTCACTATATGGACATGTTGGTCTCATTAGCCATGTAGCCTGTTCTTTCTGTATGAATATGTTCAACTCATCTGACTTTTAGATAGTCCTCTAAACATACACATGTTGGACTCATCTGCCATATAGCTAGCTCTCAGTATATGGACATGTTGGACATGTTGGACTCATCTGCCATGTAGCTAGTACTCTGTATATGTCCTGTAGCTAGCTCTCAGTATATGGACACTTTGGACTCATCTGCCATGTAGCTGGCTCTCAGTATATGCACACATTGGGCTCATCTGCCATGTAGCTATATATGTGTATATGGAAAGGTTGCACTACTCTGCCAAGTAGCTAGCAATCTTTATATGGACATTTTGGACTCGTCTGCCATGTAGCTAGCTCTCTGTGCATGGATATGTTGGACTCATCTGCCATGTAGGTAGCTCTCTGTATATGAACATATTGGAATTGTCTGCCATGTAGGAGCTGTCAGTATATGGACATGTTGGACTCATCAGCCATGTAGCCAGCTCTGCCTGTATGAATATGTTCAACTCATCTGTCTTGTAGCTAGCCCTCTAAATATACACATGTCGGACTACTCACCATGTAGCTAATTCTCAGTATATGGACATGTTGGACTTATCTGTTATGTAGCTAGTACTCTGTATATGGAAATGTTGCACTGATCTGCCATGTAGCTAGCTCTCTGCATATGGACATCTTGGACTCATCTGCCATGTAGCTAGCTCTCTGTACATGGATATGGTTTAACGATCTGCTATGTAGGTAGCTCTATATATGAACATATTGGCCTTGTCTGCCACATAGCTTGTTCTCTGTATATGGACATGTTGGACTCATCAGCCATGTAGCCAGCACCCTCTGTATGAACATGTTTGATGTATATGCCTTGTAGATAGACCTCTATATATACATATGTTGGCCTCATCAGCCATGTATATGGAAATTTTGGACTCGTCTTCCATGTACCTAGCTCTCTCTTTATGATCATGTTGAACTCAGCTGCCTTGTAGCTAATCGGCTATATATACACATGTTGGACTCATCTTCATATAGCTAACTCTCAGTATATGGACATGTTGGACTACACTGTCATTTAGCTAGCTCTCAGTAAATGGATACGTTGGACTCATCTGGCATGTTGCTAGAACTCTGTATTTGGAAATGTTGGACTACACTGTCATGTAGCTAGCTCTCTGCATATGGACATTTGGGACTCGTCTGCCATGTAGCTAGCTCTCTGTGCATAGATATGCTGGACTGATCTGGCATAGGTAGCTCTCTGCATATGAACATATTGGAATTGTCTACCAAGTAACTAGCTCTCAGTATATGGACACTTTGGACTCATCTGTCATGTAGCTAGTACTCTGTATATGGACATGTTGGACTACTCTGCCATATAGCTAACTCTCAGTATATGGACAGGTTGGACTCATCTGCCATGTAGCTGGCTCTCAGTATATGCAAACACTGGAGTCATCTGCCATGTAGCTAGAACTCTGTATATGGAAATGATGCACTACTATGCCATGTAGCTAGCAATCTGTATATGGACAATTTGGACTCGTCTGCCATGTCACTATCTCTCTGTGCATGGATATGTTGCACTGATCTGCCCTGTATTTAGCTCTCTCTATATGATCATATTCTATTCCTCTGCTATGTATATAGATATGCTGGACTGTATCCATGGATGTAGCTATCCATGGATGTAGCTCTCTCTATATGAAGATATTTGACTTGTCTGCCATGTAGCTAGCTCTCTGCATATGGACATGTAGAACTACTCTGCCATGTAGCTAGTTATTAGTATATGGACATGTTGGACTCATCTGCCATGTAGCTAGCTCTCAGTATATGGACACATTGGACTCATCTGCCAAGTAGCTAGAACTCTGCATGTGGAAATGTTGCACTACTCTGCCATGTAGCTAGCTATCTGTATATGGGCATTTTGGACTCATCTGTCATGTAGCTAGCTCTCTGTGCATGGGTATGTTGGACTGATCTCTTTTCATACAGAGAGTAGCTAGCTCACTGTATATGGACATGTTGGTCTCATCAGCCATGTAGCCAGCTCTCTCTGAAATAGCATGTTGGAATCATCTGCATTGTAGCTTGTCCTCGATATATACATGTTTGACTCATCTGTCATGTAGCTAACTCTCAGTATATGGACATGGTATACTCATCAGCCATGTAGCCAGCTCTTTGTGTATGAACATGTTGAACTCATCTGCCTTGAAGCTAGTCCTCTATATATACATGTTGGACTCCTCTGCCATGTAGCTAGAAATCTGTATATGGAAATGATGCACTACTCTGCCATGTATCTAGGTATCTGTACGTGGACATTTTGGACTTGTCTGCCATGGAGCTAGGTCTCTGTGCATGGATAATTTGGACTGATCTGCCATGTAGTTAGCTCTCTGTATATGAACATATTGGACTTGTCTGCCATGTAGCTTGCTCTCTCTACATGGACATGTTGGATTCATAAGCCATGTATCCAGCACTCTCTGTATTAACATGTTGGACTGATCTGTCATGTAGGTAGCTCTCTGTATATGTATGTGTTGGACTCATCAGCCATGTAGCTAATTCTCAGTATGTGACATGTTGAATTCACCTGCCATGTAGCTAGTACTCTATATATGGACATTTTGGATTCGTCTGCCATGTAGATAGATCTCTGTTCATGGATATGTTGAACTTATCTGCCATGTAAGTAGCGCTCTGTATAAGAACATATTGAACTTGTCTGTCATGTAGTTACCTCTCTGTACATGGACATGTTGGACTCATCAATCATGTAGACAGCACTCTGTGTATGAACATGTTGGATTCATCTGCCTTGTAACTAGTCCTATATATATACACATGTTGGACTCATCTGCCATGTAGCTAACTCTCAGTATATGGACCTGTTGGACTTATCTGCCATGTAGCTAGTACCCTTTATATAGACATGTTGGAGTACACTGCCATGTAGCTAACTCTCAGTATATGGACACGTTGGACTCATCTGCCATGCAGCTAGATCTCAGATATGGAATTGTTCCACTATTCTGCCATATAGCTACCTCTATTTTTATGGACATTTTGGATTCATCTGCTATGTTGCCAGCTCTCTCTGTATGAACATGGTGGACTCATCTGCCTTGTAGCTATTCCTCTTTATATACACATGATGGACTCATGTGCCATGTAGCGAACTCTCGGTATATAGACATGTTGGACTCATCTGCCATGTAGCTAGTACTCTGTATATGGACATGTTGGACTACAGTGCCATGTTGCTAGCTCTCAGTATTTGAACACGTTGGAGTCATCTGCCATGAGGCTAGAACTCTATATAAGGAAATGTTGCACTACTCTGCCATGTTTCTAGTTCTCTGTATATAGACATTTTGGACTTCTCAGCCATGTATCTAGATGTCTGTGCATAGATATGCTGGACTGATCTGCCATGGAGGTAGCTCTCGGTATATGAACATATGGGACTTGTCTGCCATGTAGCTAGCTCTCTGCAAATGGACATGTTGGACTCATTATCCATGTATCCAGCTCTCTGCCTATGAACATGTTTGAGTTATCTGCCTTGTAGGTAACGCTCTAAACATACACATGTTGGATTCATGTGTCATGTAGCTAACTCACAGTATATGGACATGTTGTATTCACCTGCCATGTAGTTAGTGCTCTGTATATGGACATGTTGGGCTACTGTGTCATGAAACCATCTCTCAGTATATGGACATGTTGGACTCATCTGCCATGTAGCTAGAACTCTGTATATGGAAATGATGCACTACTCTGTCATGTACCTAGTTCTCAGTATATGGACATTTTGGCTTCATATGACATGTAGCTAGCTCTCTGTTCATGGATATGTTGGACTGATCTTCCATGTAGGTACCTCTGTGAATATCAAATTATTGGACTTGTCTTCCATGTAGGTAGCTCTCTGTATATGGACATGTTGTACTCATCAGCCATGTACCCAGTTCTCTGTGTATGAACATGTTGGACTAATCTGCCTTGTAGATAGTCCTCTATATATACCTGTTGGACTCATCTGCCATGTAGCTAACTCTCAGTATATGGACCTGTTGGACTCCACAGTCCATGTATCTAGTACTCTATATATGGGCATGTTGGACTACTCTACCATATAGCTAACTCTCAGTATATGGACATGTTGTACACATTTGCCCTATAGTTAGACCTCTTTTTTATGGAAATGTTGCACTACTCTGTCATGTATCTAGCTCTCTGCATATGGACATGTTGTACATGTCTGCCATGTAGCTAGACCTCTTTATATGGAAATATTGCACTACTCTTCCATGTAGCCAGCTCTCACTATATGCACATATGGGACTTGTCTGTCATGTAGCTAGCTCTCTGTATATGGACATGTAGGACTCATGAACCATGTAGCCAGCTCTCTGTGTATGAACATGTTTGCGTTATCTGCCTTGTAGTTAATGCTTTAAAAATACACATGTTGGACTCATGTGTCATGTAGCTAACTCTCAGTATATGGACATGTTGTATTCACCTGCCATGTAGATAGTGCTCTGTATATGGACATGTTGGACTACTCTGCTATGTAGCTAGGTCTCAGTATATAGACACGTTGGACTCATCTGCCATTTAGCTAGGGCTCTGTTTATGGAAATATTGCACTACTCTGTCATGCATCTAGCAATCTGTATATGGTCATTTTGGACTAGTCTTCCATATAACTAGCCATATTTTCATATATTTGCTGGACTGATCTGCCATGTTGGTAACTCTCTGCATATGCACTTATGGGACTTGTCTACCCAGGAACTAACTCTCAGAATGTAGACATGTTGGACTCATCTTCCATGTAACTAGTACTCTCTATATGGACATGCTGGACTACTCTGTCATGTAGCTAGCTCTCAGTATATGGACACTTTGGACTCATCTGCCATGTAGCTGGCTCTCAGTATATGCACA
>NW_006408670.1:6134611-6136327 GCF_000296735.1 Chrysochloris asiatica
CATTGTCTCCCTTCTTCTGTTTGTCTGTGTATTCTTTCGCTATCCCTATCGCGGCTGGATCTCCCCTCCTCGTGAACCAAAAACTCGTGACAACTATGTCGGGGTCAGACCCCGGCAGTCTGCCATGTAGGAACTGTCAGTATATGTACATGTTGGACTCAACATCCATGTATCCAGCTCTGTCTGTATGCATATGTTCGACACATCTGTCTTGTAGCTAGACCTCTAAATATACACATGTTGGACTCATCTGCCATGTAGCTAGGTCTCAGTATATGGACATGTTGGACTCATCTGCCATGTACCTAGTACTCAGTATATGGAAATGTTGCCCTGCTCTGCCATGTAGCTAGCTCTCTGCATATGGACATTTGGGACTCCTCTGCCATGTTGCTAGCTCTCTGTACATGGATATGTTGGAATGATCTGCCATGTAGGTAGCTCTCTGTATATGAACATATTGGACTTATCTACCATGTAGCTTGTTCTCTGTGTATGTACATGTTGGACTCATCAGCCACGTAGCCAGCACTCTCTGTATGAACATGTTGGACTTATCCGCCTTGTAGCTAGTCCTCTATATATACACATGTTGGCCTCATCTGCCACGTATATGGGAATTTTGGACTCGTCTTCCATGTACCTAGCTCTCTCTGTATGAACATGTTGGTCTCATCTACCTGTTAGCTAATCGTCTATATATACACATGTTGGACTCATCTTCATGTAGCTAACTCTCAGTATATATCCATGTTGGGCTCATCTGCCATATAGCTAATACTCTGTATATGGACATGTTGGACTACTCTGCCATGTAACTAGCTCTCAGTATATGGACACGTTGGACTCATCTGGCATGTAGCTAAAACTCTGTATTTGGAAATGTTGCACTAATTTGTCATGTAGCTAGCTCTCAGCATATGGACATTTTGGAATTGTCTGACATGTAGCTAGCTCTCTGTTCATGGATATGTTGGACTTATTTGCCATGTAGTTATCTCTCTGTGCATAGATATGCTGGACTGATCTGCCATGTAGGTAGCTCTCTGCATATGAACATATGGGACTTGTCTAACAAGTAACAAGTTCACAGCATATGGACATGTTGGACTCATCAGCCATATAGCCAGCTCTCTCTGTAAGAATATCTTAGAATCATCTGCCTTGTAACTAGCACTCTAAATATACACATGTTGGTATCATCTGCATTGTAGCTAACTCTCAGTATATGGACATGTTGGACTCATCTGCCATGTAGCTAGAACTCTGCATATGGAAATGTTGCACTACTCTGCCATGTAGCTAGCTATCTGTATATGGTCATTTTGGATTCATCTGCCATGTAGCTAGCTCTCTGTGCATGGATATGTTGGACTGATCTCTGTTCATACAGAGAGGAGCTAGCTCTCTGTATATGGACATGTTGGGCTCATCAGCCATGTAGCCAGCTCTCTCTGTATTAACATGGTGGAATCTTCTGTCTTGTAGCTAGTCCTCTATATATACATGTTGGACTCATCTGTCATGTAGCTAGCTCTCAGTATATGGACATGGGGTACTCATCAGTCATGTAGCCAGCTCTCTGTGTATGGACATGTTGAACTCATCTGCCTTGAAGCTAGTCCTCTATATATACATGTTGGACTCATCTGCCATGTAGCTAACACTTTGTATATGGACATGTTGGACTCATCTGCCATGTAGCTAACTCTCAGT
>NW_006408670.1:6136427-6137372 GCF_000296735.1 Chrysochloris asiatica
TGGCTCTCAGTATATGGATATGTTGGACTCATCTGTCACGTAGCTAGAAATCTGTATATAGAAATGATGCACTACTCTGCCATGTAGCTAGGTATCTGTGCATGGACATTTTGGATTGGTCTGCCATGTAGCTAGGTCTCTGTGCATGTATATGTTGGACTGATCTGTCATCTAGGTAGCTCTCTGTATATGAACACATTGGACTTGTCTGCCATGTACCTTGCTGTCTATACATGGACATGTTAGATTCATCAGCCATGTATCATGATGTATCATGCACTCTCTCTATTAACATGTTGGACTCATCTTCCTTGTAGCTAGTCCTCTATATATACACAAGTTGGACTCATCTGCCATGTAGCTAACTCACACTACACAGACATGTTGGACTTATCTGCCATGTAGCTAGTGTTCTGTATATGGACATGTTGGAATATGCCATATAGCTAGCTCTCAGTATATGGACACGTTGGACTCATCTGCCATGTAGCTATAACTCTGCATATGAAAATGTTGCACTACTCTGTCATGTAGCTAGCTCTCTCTCTATATGGACATTTTGGAATTTTCTGCATGTAGCAAGCTCTCTGTTCATAGATATGCTGGATTGATCTGACATGAAGTTGGCTCCCTGTGTATGAACATATTGGACGCGTCTACCTAGTAACAAGCTCTAAGTATATGGACCTATTGGACTCATCAGCCATGTAGCCAGCTCTCTCTGTATGAATATGTGCAACTCATCTGCCTTGTCGATAGCCCTCTAAATATACACATGTTGGACTCATCTGCCGTGAAGCTAATTTTCAGTATATGGACATGTTGGACTCATCTGCCATGTAGCTAGAACTATGTATATGGATATGTTGGACTACTCTGCCATGTAGCTAGCTCTCTGTATATGGACATGTTGGACTCATCTGCCATATAGCTAGAGCTCTGTAT
>NW_006408670.1:6137650-6140307 GCF_000296735.1 Chrysochloris asiatica
GACATGTTGGACTCTTCTGCTATGTAGCTAGTATTTCGTATATGGACATGTTGGACTATTCTTTCATGTAGCTAGCTCTCAGTATTTGAACACGTTGGTCTCATCTGCCATGTAGGTAGAGCTCTGTATATGGAAATGTTGTACTACTCTGCCATGTAGCTTGCTCTCTGTATAAGGACTTTTTGGACTCGTCTGCATGTTGTTAGCTCTCTGTGCATGGATATGTTGAACTGGTCTGCCATGTAGGTAGCTCTCTGTATATGAACATATTGGAATTGTCTGCCATTTAGCTAGATCTCCGTATATGGACATGTTGGTGTTATCAGCCATGTAGCCAGCTCTCTCTGTATGAACATATTGGAATCATCTGCATTGAAGTTAGACCTCTATATATACATGTTGGGGTCATCTGCCATGTAGCTAACTCTCAGTATATGGACATGTTGGACTCATCTGCCATGTAACTAGTACTCTGTATATGGACATGTTGGACTACTCTGCCATGTAGCTAACTTTCATTATATGGACACCTTTGGCTTGTCTGTCATGTAGGTACCTCTCAGTAGATGGACATGTTGAACGCATCAGCCATGTAGCCAGCTCTCTCGGTATGAATATGGTGGACTCATTTGCCTCGTAGCTAGCCCTCTAAATATACACATTTTGGACTCATCTGCCATGTATTTAGTACTCTGTACATGGACATGCTAGAAAACTCTGCCATGTAGCTAGCTCTCAGTGTATGGACATGTTGCACTCATCTGCATTGTAGGTAGTACTCTGTATATGGAAATGTTGCACTACTCGGCCATGTAGCTAGCTCTCTGCATATGAACATATTGGACTTGGCTATCAAGTAACTAGCTCTCAGTATATGGACATATTGGATTCATCAGCCATGTATCCAGCTCTCTCTGTATGAATATATTTGACTCATTTGCCTTATAGCAAGCTACCTGTATATGACATTTTGGACTAGTCTGCTATGTAGCCAGCTCTCTGTCCATGGATATGTTGTATTGATCTTCCAAGTAGGTAGCTCTCTGTATATGAATATATTGGACTTGTCTCTCATGTATGTGGCTATCAGTATATGGACATGTTGGATACATCTGTCAGGTTCCTAGTACCCTGAATATGGACATGTTGGACTACTCTGCCATGCAGCTAGCTCGCAGTATATGGACACGTTGGACACATCTACCATGTAGCTAGTAGTCTGAATATGGATATGTTGGACTGCTCTGCCAAGTAGCTAGCTCTCAATATATGGACACGTTGCATACACCTGCCATGTATCTAGAACTCTGTATATGGAAACGTTGCACTACTCTGACATGTAGCTAGCTCTCAGTATATGAACACATTGGACACATCTGCCATGTAGCTAGAACTCTGTATACGGAAACGTTGCACTATTCTGCCATGTAGCTAGCTCTCTGTATATAGACAAGTTGGAATCGTCTGCTTTATAGCTAGAACTCTGTATATGGATATGTTGCACTACTCTGCCATGTAGCTAGCTCTCTGTATATGAACATTTTGGACTCGTCTGCCTTGTAGCTCGCTGTACGTACATGGATATGTCGGAATGATCAGCCAAGTAGGTAGCTCTCTGTATATGAACATATTCGACTTCACTGCCATGTAGGTAGCTCTCAGTATATGGACAGCTTTGACAAATCTGACATGTAGCTAGAACTCTGTATATCATCATGTTCCACCACCCTGCCATTTAGCTATGCCTCTGTATATGAACATTTTGGACGAGACTGCCATGTAGCTTGCTCTCTGTATATGGACATTATGGACTCATTTGCCATGTAGCTAGCTCTCTCTACATGGATATGTTGTACTGATCTGCCAAGTATATGAACATAATGGACTTGTCTTCTATGTAGCTAGCTCTCAGTATATGGACACGTTGGACATATCTGCCATGTGGTTAGAACTCTGTGTATGGAAATGTTGCACTACCCTGCCATGTAGTTAGCTCTCTGTATGTGCACATTTTGGACTCGTCTGCATTTAGCTAGCTCTCCTTACATGTATGTGCTAGATTGATCTACCAAGTACTTAGGTCTCTGTATATGAACATATTGGACTTATCTGCCATGTAGATAGCTCTCAATATATGAACACATTGGACATATCTGCCATGTACCTAGAACAATGTATATCGAATTGTTGCACTACCCTGCCTTCTACCTAGCTCTATGTATATGGACATGTTGGACTCGTCTGCCATGTAGCTAGCTCTCTGTAAGTGGATTTGTTACACTGATTTGGGAAGTAGGTAGCTCTTTGTATATTAACATGTTGGACTTGTCTGCCATGTAGCTAGCTCTCAATAAGTGGACATTTTGGATTTATCTGCCATGTAGCCAGTACAATGTATTTGGACATGTTGAACTTGTCTGCCATGTAGCTAGCTCTCAGTATATGGACACGTTGGACACATCTGCCATGTACCTTGTTGTTGTTGTTGTTAAGTGCCATCGAGTCTGGTCCGACCCATAGCGACCCTTTACAGGGTTTCCGAGGGTGTAAATCTTTACGGAAGTAGAAAGCCTCATCTTTCTCCCACGGAGCAGCTGGTAGTTTCGAACCGCTGACCTTAAGGTTCGCAGCCCGATTCGTAACCACTACGCTACCAG
>NW_006408670.1:6140407-6142917 GCF_000296735.1 Chrysochloris asiatica
AAGCCTCATCTTTCTCCCACGGAGCAGCTGGTAGTTTCGAACCGCTGACCTTAAGGTTCGCAGCCCGATTCGTAACCACTACGCTACCAGAGCTCCATGTACCTAGAACTCTGTATATGTGAATGTTGCAATACACTGCCATGTAGCTAGCTCTCTGTGTATAGACAAGTTGGACTCATCTGCCTTTTAGCAATAATTCTGTATATGGAAATGTTGCACTACATTGACATGTAGCTAGCTTTCTCTATATGGACATTTTGGACGTGTGTACCATGTAGCTAGCTTTCTGTACATGGATCTGTGAAGTAGGTAGCTCTCTGTATATGAACATATTGGACTTGTCTGCCATATAGGTGGTTGTCAGTATTTGGACACGTTGGACACATCTGCCATGTAGCTAGTACCCTGAAACTGGACATATTGATATACTCGGCCATGTAGCTAACTCCCAGTACATGGGCAGCTTTGACACATCTGCCATGTAGCTAGAACTCTTTATATTGAAATGTAGCATTACTCTTCCATGTACGTAACTCTCTGTATATAGACAAGTTGGACTCATTTGCCTTGTAGGTTGAACTATGTATATGGAAATGTTATACTAATCTGCCATGAAGCTTGCTCTCTGTATATGGATATTTTGGTCTCGTCTGCCATGTAGCTAGCTCTCGGAACATGGTTATGTTGGACTAATCTGCTAAGTAGGTAGTTCTCTGCATATGAACATATTGGAATTCTCTGCCATGTAGCTAGCTATCAATATATGGACATGTTGGACACATCTGCCATGTTGCTAGAACGCTGCATATGGAAATGTTGCACTATTCTGCCATGTACCTAGCTCTATATAGATGGACAAGTTGGATTCTTCTGTCTTGTAGCTAGAACACTGTATATGGAAATGTTGAACTACCCTGCTATGTAGCTAACTCTCTGTATATGGATATTTTGGACGTTTCTGCCATGTAGGTAGCTCTCTGTACAATGATATGTTGGACTGATCTGCTAGTAGTGAGCTCTCTGTATCTGAACATATTGGACTTGTCTGCCATGTAGCTACCTGTCAGTATTTGGACTCTTTGGACACATCTGTCATGTAGCTAGAACTCTGTATATGGAAATGTTGCATTTCTCTGCCATGTAGCTAGCTCTCTGTATATAAACAAGTTGCACTCATCTGCGTTTTAGCTAGAACTCTATATATGGAAATGTTGCATTACCCTGCCATGTAGCTTGCTCTCTGTATATCGACATTTTGTACTCATCTGCCATATAGCTAGCTCTCTGTACATGGATATGTTGGGCCGATCTGCCAAGTAAGTAGCACTCTGTATATGAACATATGGGACTTGTCTACCATGTAGCTAGCTCTCAGAAACATCTGCGATATAGCTAGAACTCTGGATATGGAAATGTTGCACTACTCTGCCATGTACCTAGCTCTCTGTATATAGACAAGTTGCACTCATCTGCATCGTAGCTAGAACTCTATATATGGAAACGTTGCATTACCCTGCCATGTAGCTTGCTCTCTGTATATCGGCATTTTGTACTCGTCTGCCATATAGCTAGCTCTCTGTACATGGATATGTTGGGCTGATCTGCCAAGTAGGTAGCACTCTGTATATGAACATACTGGACTTGTCTACCATGTAGCTAGCTCTCAGAAACATCTGCAATATAGCTAGAATTCTGGATATGGAAATGTTGTACTACTCTGCCATGTAGCTAGCTCTCTGTATATAGACAAGTTGCACTCATCTACCTTGGAGATTGGACTCTGTATATGGAAGTGTTTCACAACTCTGCCATGTAGCTAACTCTCAGTATATGGACATATTGGACATATCTTTCAAATAGGTAGCTCTCTGTATATGAACTTATAGGACTTGTTTGCCATATAGCTAACTCTCATTATATGGACACGTTGGACACATCTGCCATGTAGATAGAACTCTGTATATGGAAGTGTTGCACTACTCTGCCATGTAGCTAACTCTCAGTAAATGGACATGTTGGTCTCAACTGGCTTGTAGCTAATACTCTGTATATGGAAATGTTCCACAACCCTACCGAGTAGCTAACTCTCTGTATATAGACAAGTTAGACTCATCTTCCTTATAGCTAGAACTCTGTATATGGAAATGTTGCACTACCCTGCCATTTTGCTAGGTCTCTGTATATGGACCTTTAGGACTCGTCTTCCATGCATCTAGCTGTCTATACATGGATATGTTGGACTGATCTGCTAAGTAGGTAACTCTCTGTATATGAACATATTGGACTTGTCTGCCATATAACTAGCTCTCAATATATGGACATGTTGGACTTATTATACAGGTCACTTGTACTCTTTCTATGGACATGTCGGACTACTCTGCCATGTACTACCTCTCAGCATATGAACTCTTTGAACTCACCTGCCATGTAGCTTGAACTCTGTATATGGAAATGGTGCACTACCCTGCCATGTAGCTAGCTCTCTGTCTATAGACAAGTTGGACTCATCT
>NW_006408670.1:6143017-6149446 GCF_000296735.1 Chrysochloris asiatica
AACTCTGTATATGGAAATGGTGCACTACCCTGCCATGTAGCTAGCTCTCTGTCTATAGACAAGTTGGACTCATCTGCCTTGTAGCTACAACTTGGTATATGGATATGTTACATTGATCTGTGAAGTAGGTAGCTCTCTGTATATGAACATATTAGACTTGGCTGCCATGCAGCTAGCTCTCAGTATATGGACATGTTGGACTCATCTGCCATGAAGCTAGTACTCTGTATATAGACATGGTGGACTACACTGCCATGTAGCTAACATTCATTATATGGACACATTAGCATTGTCTGCCATGTAGGTAGCTCTCAGTATATGGACTTATTGGTACCCTCTGTCATTTAGCTAGAACTCTGTTTATGGAAATGTTGCATTACTCTGCCATATAGCTAGATCTCTGTATATGAACATATTGGACTTGTCTGCCATGTATCTAGCTCTCTGTATATGGATATGTTGGACTCATCAGCCATGTAGCCAGCTGTCTCTTTATGAACATGTTGGACTCATCTGTCTTGTAGCTAGTCCTATATATAAACACATGTTGGATTCATTTGCCATGTAGCTCACTCTCAGTATATGGACATGTTGAACTCATCTGCCATGTAGCTAGCACTCAGTATATGGACATGTTGGACTTATGTGCCCTTTAGCTAACTCTCAGTATATGAACTAATCTGCCATATAGCTAGAACTGTGTATATGGACATGTTGGACGACTCTGCCATTTAGCTAGCTCTCAGTGTATACACAAGTTGGACACATCTGCCATGTAACTAAAACTCTGTAAATGGAAATGATGCACTACACTGTCATGTAGTTAGCACTCTGTATAAGGATGTTTTAGACTCGGTTGTCTTGTAGATAGTTCTCTGTGCATAGATCTGTTGGACTGATCTTCCATGTAGGTAGCTCTCTGTATATGAACATATTGCACTTGTCTGTCATGTAGCTAGCTCTCTGTATATGGATATTTTGGACTCATCAGCCATGTAGCCAGCTCTTTCTCTATGAACACGTTGGACTTATCTACCTTGTAGCTGGTATGCTATATATACACATGTTGGACTAATCTGCCATGCAGCTGATTTTCAGTATATGAACATGTTGGATTCAATTGCCATGTAGCTATCAGAATATGGACATGTAGTACTCATCTGCCATGTAGCTAACTGTCAGTATATTGACATGTTGGACTCATCAGCCTTGTAGCCAGCTCTCTCTGTATAAACATGTTTGACTCATCTGCCTTGTAACTAGTCCTCTATATACACATGTTGCATGCATCTGCCATGTAGCTAACTCTCTGTATATGGACATGTTGGAATCATTTGACATGTAGCTAATACTCTGTATATGGAAATATTGCACTACTCTGTCATGAAGCTAGCTCTCTGCATATGGACATTTTGGACTCATCTGCCATGTCCATAGCTCTCTGTGCATGGATATGTTGGACTGATATACCATGTAGGTTGCTCTCTGTATATGAACATATTGTACTTGTCTGACATGTAGCTAGATCTCTGTATATGTACATGTTGGACTCATCAGCCATGTAGCCAGCTCTCTGTGTTTGAACATGGTGGACTCATGTGCCTTTTAGTTAGTCTGCTATATATACATATATGGGACTCACCTGCAATGTAGCTAACTCTCAGTATATGGACACGTTGTTCTCATCTGACATGTAGCTAGTTCTCTGTATATGAACATATTGGACTCATCTGCCATGTAGCTGGCTGTCAGTATATGCACACGTTGGACTCATCTGCCATGTATCTAGAACTCTGTATATGGAAATGATGCATTACTATGCCATGTATATGGACATTTTGGAATCATCTGACATGTTGCTAGCGTTCTGTGCATGGATATGTTGCACTGATCTGCCCTGTATTTATCTCTCTGTAAATGAACATATTGTACTCATCTGACATGTAGCTAGCTCTCTGTGCATAGATATTCTGGACTGATCTGTCATGGAGGTACCTCTCTGTATATGAACATATGGGACATGTGTGCCATGTAGCTAGCTCTCTGTATATGGACATGTTGGACTTATCAGTGTAGCCAGCTCTCTGTGTATGAACATGTTTGAGTTATCTGCCTTTTAGCTAATGTTCTAAACATACACATGTTGGACTGATGTGTCATGTACCTAACTGTCATTATATGGACATGCTGTATTCACCTGCCATGTAGCTAGTGCTCTGTATATGGACATGTTGGACTACTCTGCTATGTAGCTAGCTCTCAGTATTTAGACACGCTGGACTCATCTGCCCTTTAGCTAGAGCTCTGTATATGGTAATGTTACACTACCCTACCATGTAGCTAACTCTCTGGATATGGACATGCTGGACTCATCAGTGTAGCCAGCTCTCTGTGTATGAACATGTTTCAGTTATCTGCCTTTTAGCTAATGTGGTAAACATACACATGTTGGACTGATGCGTCGTGTACCTAACTGTCATTATATGGACATGTTGTATTCACCTGCCATGTAGCTAGTGCTCTGTATATAGACATGTTGGACTACTCTACTATGTAGCTAGCTCTCAGTATATAGACACATTGGACTCATCTGCCCTTTAGTTAGAGCTCTGTATATGGAAATGTTGCACTACCCTACCATGTAGCTAGCTCTCTGGATATGGACATGTACTCATCACCAATGTAGCCAGCTCTCTGTGTATGAACATGTTGGAATCATTTTCCTTGAAGCTAGTCCTCTATATATACATATTGGACTCATCTGCCTTGTAGCTAACGGTCAGTGTATGGACATGTTGGAATCATCTGCCATGTAGCTAGTACTCTGTATATGAACATGTTGGACTACTCTGCCATATTGCTAACTCTCTGTATATGGACATTTTGGACTCGTCTGCCATGTCGCTCGCTCTCTGTGCATGGATATGTTGAACTGATCTGCCCTCTATTTAGCTCTCTGTATATGAACATATTGGACTCATCTGACATGTAGCTAGCTCTCTGTGCATAGATATTCTGGACTGATCTGTTATGGAGGTAACTCTCTGTATAAGGACATATGGGATTTGTGTGCCATGAAGCTAGCTCTCTGTATATGGACATGTTGGACACATCAGACATGTAGCCAACACTCTCTGTATCAACATGTTGGATTCATCTGCCTTGTAGCTAGTCATCTATATATACACATGTTGGACACATCTGCTATGTGGCTAACTCTAAGTATATAGACATTTAGGACTGCATCTGCCATGTAGCTAGTACTCTCTGTGTGGACATGTTTAACTACCGTGCCATGTAGCTAGCTCTCAGTATATGGACATGTTGGACTCATATGCCATGTAGCTAGAACTCTATATATGGAAATGTTGCACTACTCTGCCATGTAACTAGCTCTCTGTATACGGAAATTTTGGACTCGTCTGCCATGTAGCCAGCTCTCTCTGTATGAACACGTTGGACTCATCTGCCTTGTAGCTAGTCCTATATATATACACATGATAGACTCATCTGCCATGTAGCTCACTCTCAGTATATGGACATGTTGGACTCATCTGCCATGAAGCTCGTACTCTGTATATGAACATGTTGAACTACTCTGCAATATAGCTAACTCTCAGTATATGGACAAGTTGGACTCTTCTGCCATGTTGCTGGCTCTCAGTACATGCACACATTGGACGCATCTGTCATGTAGCTAGAACTCTGTATATGGAAATGATGCACTACTATGCCATGTAGCCAACTCTCTGTATATGGACATTTTGGACTCGTCTGCCATGTCGCTAGCTCTCTGTGCATGGATATGTTGAACTGATCTTCCCTCTATTTAGCTCTCTGTATATGAACATATTGAACTCGTCTGCCATGTAGCTAGCTCTCTGTGCATAGATATTCTGGACTGATCTGCCATGGAGGTACCTCTCTGTATATGAACATATGGGATTTGTGTGCCATGTAGCTAGCTCTCTGTATATGAACATGTTGGACACATCAGACATGTAGTTAACAATCAAAATATGGACATGTTGGGCTTTTCTGCCCTGTAGCTAACTCTCAGTTTATGGACATGTTGGACTCATCTGGCATGAAGCTAGTACTCTGTATATGGACATGTTGGACTACACTACCATGTAGCTAACTTTTATTATATGGATGTGTTGGTATTGTCTGCCATGTAGTTAGCTCTCAGTATATGGACATGTTGGTACCCTCTGTCATTTATCTAGAGCTCTGTATACGGAAATGTTGCATTACTCTGCCATGTAGCTAGCTCTCTGTATTTGAACATATTGGACTTGTCTGTCATGTATCTAGCTCTCTGTATATGGACATGTTGGACTCAACAGCCATGTAGCCAGCTGTCTCTTTATGAACACGTTTTACTCATCTGCCTTGTAGCTAGTCCTCTATTTATCCACATGTTGGTCTCATCTGCCATGTAGCTACCTCTCAGGTTATGGACATCTTGGACTCATCTGCCATATACCTAGTACTCTGTATATGGACATGTTGTAATACTCTGCCTTGTAGCTAACTCTCAGTATATGGACACGTTATTCTCCTCAGCCATGTAGTTAGAACTCTGTATTTGGACATGTTGGACTACTCTGCCACGCAGCTAGCTATCCGTATATGATCATTTTGGACTTGTCTGCCATGTAGCTAGCTCTCTGTGCATAGATATGCTGGACTGATCTGCCACGAAGTTAGTTCTCTATTTGTGAATTTGTTCAACCCATCTGCCTTGTAGATAGCCCTCTAAATATACACATATTAGACTCATCAGTCATGTAGCTAACTCTCAGTATATGAACATGTTAGACTCATCTGCCATGTAGCTAGTACTATGTATTTGGACATGTTGGACTACTCTGTCATGTAGCTAGCTCTCAGTATATGGACAAGTTGGACTCTTCTGCCATGTAGCTAACTCTGTGTGCAACCATATGTTGGACTGATATGCCAAGTAGGTAGCTCTCTGTATATGAACATATTGGACTTGTCTGCCACGTAGGAGCTGTCAGTATATGGACATGTTGGACTCATCATCCATGTATCCAGCTCTGTTTTTATGAATATGCTCGACTCATCTGTCTTGTAGCTAATCTCTAAATATACACATGTTGGACTCATCTGCCATGTAGCTAGTATTCTGTATATGGAAATGTTGCACTGCTCTACCAAGTAGCTAGCTCTCTGCATATGGACATTTTGGACTCGTCTGCCATGTTGCTAGCTCTCTGTACATGGATAAGTTGGACTGATCTGCCATGTAGGTAGCTCTCTGCATATGAACATATTAGACTTGTCTGCCATGTAGCTTGTTCTCTGTATATTGACATGTTGGACTCATCAGCCATGTAGCTAGCACTCTCTGTATGAACATGTTGGACTTATCTGCCTTGTAGCTAGTCCTCTATATATACACATGTTGGTCTCATCTGCCATGCATATGAACATTTTGGACTCGTCTTCCATGTACCTAGCTCTCTCTGTATGAACATGTTGCACTCATCTACCTTGTAGCTAATTGTCTATATATACACATGGTGGACTCATCTCCATGTCGCTAATTCTCAGTATATGGACATGTTGGACTCATCTGCCATGTAGCTAGTACTCTGAATATGGACATGTTGGACTACACTGCCATGTAGCTAGCTCTCAGTATATGGACACGTTGGACTCATCTGGCTTGTAGCTAGAACTCTGTATTTGGAAATGTTGCACTACTCTGTCATGTAGCTAGCTCTCTGCATATGGACATTTTGAACTCGTCTGCTAAGTAGCTAGCTCTCTGTTCATAGATATGTTGGACTTATCTGCCATGTAGCTAGCTCTCTGTGCATACATATACTGGACTGATCCACCATGTAGGTAGCTCTGTGCATATGAACATTTGGGACTTGTCTAACAAGTAACTAGCTCTCAGTATATGGACATATTGAACTCATCAGCCATATAGCCATCTCTCTCTGTAAGAATAAGTTCGAATCATCTGCCGTGTAGCTAGCACTCTAAATATACACATATTGGTAGCATCTGAATTGTAGCTAACTCTCAGTATATGGACATGTTGGACTAATCTGCCATGTAGCTAGCTCTCAGTATATGGACACGTTGGACTCATCTGCCATGTAGCTAGAACTCTACATGTGGAAATGTTGCACCACTCTGCAGTGTAGCTACCTATCTGTATATGGACATTTTGGAATTGTCTGCATGTAGCAAGCTCTCTGTTAATAGATATGCTGGACTGATCTGACATGAAGTTAGCTCCCTGTATATGAACATATTGGACTTGTCTACCAAGTAACTAGCTCTCAGTATATGGACATGTTGGACTCATCAGCCATGTAGCCAGCTCTCTCTGTATGAATATATCTGACTCATCTGCCTCGTCAATAGCCCTCTAAATATATACAT
>NW_006408670.1:6149546-6153089 GCF_000296735.1 Chrysochloris asiatica
ACATTTTGGGCTCATCTGCATAGAGCTAGCTCTCTGTACATACTTATCTTGGACTGATATGACAAGTAGGTAGCTCTCTTTATATGAACATATTGGACTTGCTTGTCATACAGATTGCTCTCAGTATATGTACTCATTGGACAAATCTGCCATGTACCTAGAACTCTATGGAAATGTTTCTCTACCCTGCCATCTACTTAGATCACTTTACATAAACAAGTTGGACTCATCTGCCTTGTACTTAGAACTCTGTATATGGAAATGTTGCACTGCCCCGTCATGTAGCTAGCTCTCTATATATGGACATTTTGGACACATCTTCCATGTAGCTAGCTCTCTGAGCATGGATATGTTGGACTGATCTGCCTAGTAGGTAGCTCTCAGTATATGAACATATTGGACTTATCTGCCATGAAGCTAGCTCTCAGTATATGGACATGTTGTAATCTGCCATGTAGCTAGTACTCTGTATATGGACATGTTGAACTACTCCTCCATGTAGCTCGCACTCATTATATGGACATGTTGGACACATCTGTCATGTAGCTAGTACTCTGCATATGGAAATTTTGCACTACCCTGCCATGTATCTAGCTCTCTGTATATAGACATGTTGGACTCATCTGCCTTGTAGCTAGCCCTCTAAATATACACATGCTGGACTCATCTGTCATGTAGGTAACTCTCAGTGTATGGACATGTATGACTCATCTGCCATGTTCCTAGTACTCTGTATGTGGAAATATTTCACTAACCTGCCATGTAGCTAGCTCTCTGTATATGAACATTTTGGAATAGTCTGCCATGTAGCTAGCTCTCAGTATATGGACATGAACACATTGGACTCATCTGCCATATAACTAGTGCTCTTTATATGGAAATGTTGCACTACTCTGTCATGTAGCTAGCTCTCTGTATGTGGACATTTTAGACTTGTCTGCCATGTAGCTATCTTTGTGTGCATAGATATGCTGTACTGATCTGCCATGTAGGTATATCACTGTATTAGAACATATGGGACTTGTCTGCCATGTAGCTAGCTCTCTGTATATGGACATGTTGGTCTCATCAGCCATGTAGCTAGCTGTCTGTACATGGATATGTTGGACAGATCTGACAAGTATGTAGCTCTCTCTATATGAATATATTGGACTTGTCTGCCATGATGTTGCCTCTCAGTATATGTAAACGTTGGACACATCTGCCATGTAGCTAGTACCCTGAATATGAACATGTTGGACACATCTGCCATGTAGATAGAACTCTGTATATGGAAGTGTTGCACTATTCTGCAATGTACCTACCTCTCTGTATATAGACAACTTGGACTCATCTGCGTTGTAGTTAGAACTCTGTATATAGAAATGTTACACTACCCTGCCATGGAGCTAGCTCTCTGTATATGGACATTTTGGATTCATCTGCCACATAGCTAGCTATCTGTACATGGATGTGTTGGACTGACCTTCCAAGTAGGTAGCTCTCTTTATATGAAAATATTGGACTTGTCTGCCATGTTGCTAATTCTCAGTATATGGACACGTTGGACAATCTGCCATATAGCTAGAGCTCTTTATATGGAAATGTTGCACTACTCTGCCATGTAGCTAGCTCTCTGTTTATAGTCATGTAGTTGGACTGATCTGCCTAGTAGGTAACTCTCTGTATATGAACATATTGGACTTGTCTGCCATGTAGATAGTTCTCCATATATGGACACCTTGGACACATCTGCTATGTAGCTAGAACACTGTATATGGAAATGATGCACTACCCTGCCATGTACCTAGCTCTCTGTATATGGACATTATGGACTCGTTTGACATGTAGGTAGCTTGCTTTACATGGATATGTTACACAGATCTCCGAATTAGGTAGTTATTTGTATATGAACATATTGGACATGTCTGCCATGTAGCTAGCTCTCAGTATATGGACATGTTGGACTCATCTACCATGTTGCTAGTACCCTGTATATGGACATGTTGGACTTCTCTGCCATATAGCGACCTCTCAGTGTATAGACACTTTTGACACATCTGCCATATACCTAGAACTCTCTATATTGGAAATGTTGCAATACTCTGCCATGTAGCTAGCTTTCTGTATATAGACAAATTGGACTCATCTTCCTTGTACAAGAACTCTCTATATGGAAATGTTTCAGTACCTTGACATGTAGCTAGCTCTCTGTATATGGACATTTTGGACTCAACTGCCATATAGCTAGCTCTCTGTACATGAATATGTTGGACTGATCTGCCAAGTATGTAGCTCTCTGTATATGAACATCTTCAATTTGTCTGCCATGTAACTAGCTCTAAGTATATGGACACGTTGGACTCATCTGCCATGTAGCTAGGACTCTCTATATGGAAATGTTGCACTACCCTGCCATGTAGTTAGCTCTCTGTATATAGACAAGTTGCAGTCATCTGCCTTGTAGCTAGAACTCTGTATATGGAAATGTTGCATTACCCTGACATGTAGCTAGCACTCTGTATGTGGAAATGTTGTACTACCCTGCCATGTAGGTAGCTCTCTGTTTATGGACATTTTGGACTCGTATGCCATGTTTCTAGCTCTCTGTGCATGGATATGTTAGACTAATCTGCCATGTAGGTAGCTCACTCTATATGAACATATTGGACTTGTCTGCCATGTAGCTAGATTTCTGTATATGGACATGTTGGTCTCATCAGCCATGTATCAAGCTCTCTCTATATGAACATGTTAGAATCATCTGCCTTGTAGCTAGACCTCTATATATACATGTTTGAGTCATCTGCCATGTAGCTAACTCTCAGTATATGGTCATGTGGGACTCATTTGCCATGAAGGAGGTACTCTATATAGGGACATGTTAGACTACTGTGCCATGTAGGTAACTTTCATTATTTGGACGTGTTGTATTGTCAGCCATGTAGGTAGCTCTCACTATATGGACATGTTGGTACCCTCTGTAATTAAGCTAGAACTCTGAATATGGAAATGTTGCATTACTCTAACATGTAGCTAGCTCTCTGTATATGAACATATTGGACTTGTCGGCCACGTAGCTAGCTAGCTGTATATGGACATGGTGGATTCATCAACCATGTAGCCAGCTGTCTCTATATGAACATGTTTGACTCATCTGGCTTGTAGCTAGTCCTATATATATATATACACATGTTAGACTCATCTGCCATGTAGCTCACTCTTAATACTTGGACATGGTAAACTCATCCGCCATGTAGCTAGCACTCAGTATATGGACATGTTGTACTCATCTGCCATGAAGCTAGTTCTCTGTATCTGGACATGTTGGACTACACTGCCATGTAGCTAACTTTCATTATATGGATGCGTTGGAATTGTCTACCATGTAGGTATCTCTCAGTATATGGACATGTTGGTACCCTCTGTCATTTAGCTAGAGCTCTGTATACGGAAAGGTTGCATTACTTTGCCATATAGTTAGCTCTCTGTATATGAACATATTGGACTTGTCTGCCATGTAGCTAGCTCTCTGTATATGGACATGTTGGACTCAACAGCCAT
>NW_006408670.1:6153189-6158298 GCF_000296735.1 Chrysochloris asiatica
ATATGGATATGTTGGACTGATCTGCCAAGACGGTAGCTCTCTGTATATGAACTTATTGGACTTTTCTGTCATATAGGTGGCTCTCAAAATATGGACAAGTTGGACACATCAGCCATGTAGCTAGTACCCTGAATATAGACATGTTGAACTACCCTGCTATGTAGCTAGCTCACAGTTTATGGACATGTTGCACACTTCTGCCTAATAGATTTAACTCTGTACATGGAAATGTTGTACTACCCTACCAGGTATTTAGATCTCTATATATAGACAGGTTGGACTCATCTGCCTTGAAGCTAGAAATATGTATATGGAAATGTTGCACTTCCCTGCCATGTAGCTAGCTCTCTGTATTTGGACATTTTGGACTCGTCTTCCATGTAGCTAGCTCTCTCTACATGGATATGTTGGATTCATTTGATAAGTAGGTCGCTCTGTGTATATGAACATATTGGACTTGTCTGCCATGTAGCTAGCTCTCAGTATACGGACACGTTGGACACATCTGCAATGTAGCTTGAAATCTGTATATGGAAATGTTGCACTATTCTGCCATGTAGCTAGCTCTCTGTATTTGGACATTTTGGACTACTCTACCATGTAGCTAACTCTCAGTATATGGACATGATGGACTCATCTGCCATGTAGCTAGTACTCTGTATATGGAAATGTTGCACTGCTCTGCCATGTTGCTAGCTCTCTGTGCATGGATATGTTGGACTGATCTGCCAAGTAGGTAGCCCTCTGTATATGAACATATTGGACTTGTCTGCCATGTAGCTAGCAGTATATGGACACATTGAACACATCTGACACTAGCTTACACTCTGTATATGGAAATGTTGCAATATGATTCCATGCAGCTAGCTCTCTGTATATAGACAAGTTGGACTCATCTGCCTTGTAGCGAGAACTCTACATATGGAAATGTTGCACTACCCTGCCATGGGGCTAGCTCTCTCTATATGGACATTTTGGACTCGTATTCCATGAAGCTAGCTCTCTGTACATGGATATGTTGGACTGATCTGCCAAGTAGGTAGCCCTCTGTATATGAACATATTGGATTTGTCTGCCATGTAGCTAGCAGTATATGGACACATTGAATACATCTGACACGTAGCTTAAACTCTGTATATGGAAATGTTGCAATACGATGCCATATAGCTAGCTCTCTGTATATAGACAAGTTGGACTCATCTGCCTTGCAGAGAGAACTCTTTATATGGAAATGTTGCACTACCCTGCCATGGGGCTAGGTCTCTCTATATGGACATTTTGGACTCGTCTTCCATGAAGCTAGCTCTCTGTATATGGATATGTTGGACTGATCTTCCAAGAAGGTATATATCTGTATATGAACATATTGGATTTGTCTGCCATGTAGGTAGGTCTCTGTATATAGACAAGTTGGACTCATCTGCCTTGTACCTAGAACGATGTATATGGAAATGTTGCACTACCCTGCCTTGAAGCTAGCTCCCTGTCTATGGACATTTTGGACATGTCTGCCATGTAGCTAGCTCTCTGTACATGGATATGTTGGACTGATCTGCCAAGTAGGTAGCTCTCTGTATATGAACATATTGGACTTGTCTGCCATTTAGGTGGCTCTCAGTTTATGGACACGTTGGACACATCTGCCTTGTAGCTAGTATCCTGAATATGGACATGTTGGACTACTCGGCCATGTAGCTACCTCTCAGTAAATGAACATGATGGACACATCTACCATGTAGCTAGAACTCTGTATAAGGAAATCTTGCAATACTCTGCCATGTAGGTAACTCTCTGTATATAGACAAGTGGGACTCATCTGCCTTTTAGCTAGAACTCTATATATGGACATTTTGGACTCATCTTCCATGTAGCTAGCTCTCTGTACATGGATATGTTGGATTTATCTGCCTAGTAGGTAGTTCTCTGTATATGAACATAATGGACTTGTCTGCCATGTAGCTAGCTCTCAGTATATGGACATGTTGGACAAATCTGCCTTGTACCTAGAACTCTATTTATGGAAATGTTGCACTACCCTGCCATCTAATTAGATCAGTGTATATTGACAAGTTGGACTCATCTGCCTTGTAGCTAGAACTCTGTATATGGAAATGTTTCACTACCCTGCCGTGCAGCTATCTCTCTGTATATGGACATTTTGGGCTCATCTACATAGAGTTAGCTCTCTGTACATGCTTATGTTGGACTGATATGACAAGTAAATAGCTCTTTGTATATGAAAAAATTGGACTTGCCTGTCATATATATTGCTTTCAGAATATGTACTCATTGGACAAATCTGACATGTACCTAGAACTCTATGGAAATGTTGCACTACCCTGCCATCTAGTTAGATCACTGTATATAGACAAGTTGGACTCATCTGCCTTGTAGCTAGAACACTGTATATGGAAATGTTACACTACCCTATCAAGTAGCTAGCTCTCTGTATATGGACATTTTGCACTCCTCTGCCATGTAGCTCACTCTCCCTACATGGACATGTTGAACTGATCTGCCAAGTAGGTAGCTCTGTGTATATTAACATATAGGACTTGCCTGCCATTTAGCTAGCTCTCAATATATAGACATGTTGGACTCATCCTACATGTAGCTAGTACCCTGTAAATGGACATGTTGGTCTGCTCTGCCATATAGCTAGCTCTCAGTGTATGAACACATTTGACACATCTGCCATGTACGTAGAGCTCTGTATATGGAAATGTTTCACTACGATGTCATGTAGCTAGCTCTCTTTACAGACAATTTGGACTCATCTGCCTTGTACCTAGAACTCTGTATATGGAGATGATGCACTACCCTGCAATGTAGCTAGCTCCCTGTATATGTACATTTTGGACTCGTCTTCCATGTAGCTAGCTATGTGTACATGGATATCTTGGACTGATCTACCAGTTAGGTAGCTCTCTGTATATGAACATATTGGACTTGTCTGCCATGTAGGTGGCTCTCAGTATTTGGACACTTTGGACTACTCTGCCATGGAGCTAGCTAGCTCTCAGTAAATGAACACTTCGGACACACCTGCCATGTAGCTTGAACTCTGTATATGGGAATGTTGCACTATTCTGGCATGTAGCTAACTCTCTGTATATCGACAAGTTGGACTCATCTGCCTTGTAGCTAGAATTCTGCATATGGAAATGCTTCACTACCCTGCCATGTAGCTGGCTCTCTGTATATGGACACTGTGGACTCTTCTGGCATACAGCTAGCTCTCTGTGCATGGATATGTTGGACTGATCTGCCAAATAGTTAGCTCTCTGTACATGAGCATACTGGACTTGTCTGCCATGTAGTAAGCTCTCAGTACATGGACATGTTGGAAATATCTGCCATAGAGCTTTAACTCTGAATATGGACATGTTTCAGTACTCTGCCATGTAGTTAGCTCTCTGTATGTAGACAATTTGTACTCATCTCCTTTGTAGCTAGAAGTCTGTATAAGGAAATGTTGCATTAGCCTGTCATGTAGCTAACTCTCTGTATATGGACATTTTGGACTCATCTGCCATGTAGCTAGCTCTCTGTGCATGGATATCTTGTACTGATCAGCCATGTAGGTAGCTCTTTGTATATGAACATATTCGACTTGTCTGCCAAGTAGCTAGTTATCTGTATATGGACATGTTGGACTCATCGTCTTTGTAGGCAGTCCTCTATATATACACAAGTTGGACTCATCTGCCATGTAGCTAACTTTCTGTATATGGTCATGTTAGACTCATTTTCCATGTAGCTAGTATTCTGCATATGTACATGTTGGACTACTCTGCCATGTAGCTAACACTCAGTATATGATCACGTTGGACTCATCTTCCATGTAGCAAGAACTCTGTATATAGAAATGTTTTGCTACACTGCCATGTAGCTAGCTCTCTCTATTTGTACATTTTGGACTAGTCTGAAATGTACCTATATCTCTGTCCATGGATATGTTGAACTGATCTGCCATGTAGGTAGCTCTCTGTATATGAACTTATTGGAATTGTATTACATGTATATATCTGTGTGTATAAGGACATGTTGGACTCATCAGCCATGTAGCCAGCTCTCACTATATGGACATTTTGGACCCATCTGCCTTGTAGATAATCCTCTCTATATATACATGTTGGACTCACCTGCCATGTAATTAACTCTCAGTATATGGACATGTAGGACTCACCTGCCATGTAACTAGTACTCTGTCTATGGACATATTGGACTACTCTGCCATGTAGCTAACTCAATATATGGACACGTTGGACTCATCTGCCATGTAGTTAGAGCTCTGTATATGGAAATGTTGCACTACTCTGCCATGTAGCTAGCTCTCTGTATCTGGACATTTTGGACTCGTCTGCCATGTAGCTAGCTCTCTGTGCATGGATATGATGTGCAGATCTGCCATGTAGGTAGCTCTCTGTGTATGAACATATTGGACTTGTCTGCCATGTAGCTAGCTCTCTGTATATAGACATGTTGGACTCATCAGCCTGTAGCCAGCTATCTCTGTATGAACATGTTGGACTCATCTGCCTTGTAGCTAGTCCTCTTTATATATATACCTATTGTACTCTTCTGCCACTTAGCTAACAGTATATAGACATGTACGACTCTCCTGCCATGTAGCTAGTACTCAGTATATGGACATGTTGGACATATCTGCCATGTAGCTGGAACTCTGTATATGGAAATGGTGCGGTACTCTGCAATGTAGCTAGCTCTCTGTATATAGACAAGTTGGACTCATCTGCCTGGTACCCAGAACACTGTATATGGAAATGTTTCACTACCCTGCCACGTAGCTAGCTCTCTGTATATGGACATTTTGGACTAGTCTGACAAGTAACTAGCTCTCTGTACATGGATATGTTGAACTGAACTGCCATGTAGTTAGCTCTCTGTATATAGACAAGTTGGACTCATCTTCCTTGTACCTAGAACTCTGTATATGGAAATGTTGCATTACCCTGCCATGGGGCTAGCTCTCTGTATGGACATTTTGGGCTCATCTTCCATGAAGCTAGCTCTCTGTACATGGATATGTTGGACTGGTCTGCTTAGTAGGTATATCTCTGCATATGAACATATTGGACTTGTCTG
>NW_006408670.1:6160648-6168020 GCF_000296735.1 Chrysochloris asiatica
TCAAGATAAGCTTTCCCAAGATGGCGGCTCCTGAAACAGCTGAGTGTCTTGATCGAGAAAATAATGAATTTCTGGGTTCTCCTGCAAATTCCCCAGCTATAAACCCTCCGAACCTCCAAACATACCTTAATATTTGTCACAGAGTTCCAACACCAACTCATGCATCCTCTTGAACTGGTATTCCGTGTTGTTGTTGACCGAGCTCCTCACTACACGTCTACCCGATCTGCCATCTTCAAGGAAGGCCTGGTAGTGCAGTGGTTAAAATTCTGGCTGCAAACCCCGAAGTCAGCAGCTCAAATCCTCCAGGCCCTCCATGTGAGAGAGATGAGGCTTTCCGCAACTTGCAGTTAAACAGCCTTGTGGCCCAGTATTCCATGTTCATATACAGAGAGCTACCTACTTGGCAGATAATTCCAAATATCCATGTACATGGAGCTAGCTACAAGGCAGACGAGTCCAAAATGTCTATAAGCAGAATGGTAGCTCTGTATATAGACAAGTTGGACTCATCTGCCTTGTATCTAGAACGCTGTATATGGAAATGTTGCACTACACTTCCAAGTAGCTAGCTCTGTGAATATGGACATTTTGGTCTCCTCTACCATATAGCTCCTGTACATGGATATGTTACAAAGATCTGCGAAGTAGGTAGTTCTCTGTATATGAACATATTGGACTAGTCTGCCA
This sequence comes from Chrysochloris asiatica, assembly GCF_000296735.1. NCBI lineage: Eukaryota > Metazoa > Chordata > Mammalia > Afrosoricida > Chrysochloridae > Chrysochloris > Chrysochloris asiatica. The sequence continues at coordinate 6,161,339 of NW_006408670.1, forward strand.
TGTAACTAGCTCTCTGTGTATAGAGTGGGACTCATCTGACTTGTACCTAGAAATCTTTATATGGAAATATTTTCACTACACTGCCATGTAGCTATCTCTCTGTATATCGACATTTTGGGCTAATCTGCATAGAGCTAGCTCTCTGTACATGCTTATGTTGGACTGATATGACAAGTAGGTAGCTCTCTGTATATGAACATATTGGACTTGCCTGCCATGTAGCTAGCTCTCAGTATAAGGACATGTTGGACAAATCTGCCATGTACCTAGAACTCTGTATATGAGAATGTTGCACTACTTTGCCATGTAGCTAGCTCTCTGTATATAGACAAGTTGAACTCATCTGCCTTGTAGCTAGAACTCTGTATATGGAAATGTTGCACTACCCAGTCATATAGCTAGCTCTCTGTATATGGACATTTCGGACGCATGTTCCATGTAGCTAGCTCTCTGTGCATGGATATATTGGACTGATCTGTGAAGTCGGAAGCTCTCTGTATATGAACATATTGGACTTGTCTGTCTTGTAGGTGGCTCTCAGTATATGGACACGTTGGACACATCTGTCATGTAGCTAGAACTCTGTATATGGAAACGTTGCACTACTTTGCCATGTAGCTAGCTCTCTGTATATAGACAAGTTGGACTCATCTGCCTTATAGCTAGAACTCTGCATATGTAAATGTTGCACTACTCTGCCATGTAGCTACCTCTATGCATATGTACATTTTGGACTCATCTGCCTTGTAGCTAGCTCCATGTACATGGATATGTTAGACTGATCTGCCAAGTAGTTAGCTTTCTGTGTAAGAACATATTGAACTTGTCTGCCATGTATGAGGCTCTCAGTATATTGACATGTAGGACTCATCTGCCATGTAGCCATTACACTCTTTGTGGACACGTTGGACACATCTGCATTGTACCTAGAACTCTGTATATGGAAATGTTGCACTACTCTGCCATATAGACAAGTTGGACTCATCTGCCTTGAAGCTAGAATTCTGTATATGGAAATGTTGCACTACCCTTCCATGTAGTTAGCTCTCTGTATATGGACATTTTGGACGCGTGTACCATGTAGCTAGCTATCTGTACATGGATATGTTGGACTGATCTGCGAAGTAGGTAGCTCTCTGTATATACACATATTGGACTTGTCTGCCATGTAGGTGGCTCTCAGTATATGGACACGTTGGACACATCTGCCATGTAGATAGTACACTGAATATGGACTTGGACTACTCCGCCATGTAGCTAGCTCTCAGTTCAGGGACACGTTGGACACTTCTGCCATGAAGCTAGACCTCTGTATATGGAAATGTTGAACTACTCTGCCATGTACCTAGCTCTCTGTGTATAGATAATTTGGATTCATCTGCCTTGAAGCTAAAACTCTGTATATGGAAATGTTGCACTACCCTGCCATGTTGCTAACTCTCTGTATATGGACATTTTGGATTCTTCTGTCATGAAGCTAGCTCTCTGTACATGGATACGTTGGACTGATATGCCAAGTAGGTAACTCTCAGTTTATGAACATATTGGCTTGTCTGCCATGTAGCTATCTCTCAGTATAAGGACACTTTGGACTCATCTGCCATGTAGATTGAGCTCTCTATATGGAAATGATGCACTACTCTGTCATGTAGCTAGCTCTCTGTATATGAACATTTTGGACTCGTCTGACATGCAGCTAGCTCTCTGTGCATGGATATTTTGGACTGATCTGCCATGAAGCTAGCTCTAAGTATATGGACACGTTGGACACATCTGCCATGTAGCTGGAACTCTGTATATGGAAATGTTGCACTTCGATGCCCTGTAGCTATCTCTCTGTATTTGGACATTTTGGACTTGTCCGCCATGTAGCTAGCTCTTTGTACATGGATATGTTGGACTGATCTGCCAAGTAGGTAGCTCTCTGTACATGAACATATTGGACTTGTCTGCCATGTAGCTAACTCTCAGTATATGGACACGTTGGACACGTCTGTCATGTAACTAGAACTATGTATATGGAAGTGTTGCACTATTCTGCTATGTAGGTAGCTCTCTGTGTATAGACATGTGGAATCATCTGAGATGTAGCTAGAACTGTGTATATAGAAATGTTGCACCACTCTGCTATGTAGCTAGGTCTCTGTATATGGACATTTTGGACTCGTCTGCCATGTACTTAGCTCTCTGTACATGGATATGTTGGACTGATCTGCCAATTAGGTATCTCTCTGTATATGAACATGTTGGACATGTCTGGCATGTAGCTAGCTCTCTATATATGGACATGTTGAACTCATCTGCCATGTAGCTAGTACCCTGTATATGAACATTTTGGACTACTCTGGCATGTAGCTCGCTCTCAGTATATGAACAGTTTGGACTCTTCTGCCATGTAGCTTGATTTCTGTATATGGACATTTTGGACGCATCTGCATGTAGCTAGCTCTCTGTATATGGATATGTTGGACTGATCTGCCATGTAGGTAGCTATCTGTATATGAACAAATTGGTCTTGTCTGCCATATAGCTCGGTCTCTGTATATAGACATGTTGGACTCATCTGCCATGTAGCTAGTATCCTGTATATCAACATGTTGGACTTCTCTGACATGGAGCCAGCTCTCAGTATTTGGACACGTGGGATATATGTGCAATGAAGCTAGAGCATTGTACATGCAAAAAGTTGCACTACTCTACCTTGTAGCTTGCTCTCTATATAGATAAGTTGGACTCATCTGCCTTGTAGGTAGAACGCTGTATATGGAAATAGTACATTACCCTGCAATGTAAGCTAGCTCTCTGTATATGGACATTTTAGACTTGTCTGCCATGTAACTCGCTCTCTGTACATGGATATTTTGGACCGATTTGCCATGTAGGTAGCTCTCAGTATATGGACACGTTGGACACATCTGCCATGTACCTAGTACTCTCTATATGGACATGTTGGACCACTGCCATGTAGCTAGCTCTCGTTATATGGACACATTAGGCTCATTTCGCATGTAACTAGAACTCTGTATATGGAAATGTTGCACTACTCTACCATGTAGGTAGCTCTCTGTATATGGACATTTTGGTTTCGTCAGTCATGTAGCCAGCACTCTCTGTATGAACATGTTGGACTCATCTAACTAGTACGAGTACACTATATATACACATGTTGGACTCATCTGCCATGTAGCTAACTCTCAGTATATGGACATGTTACACTCATCTCTCATGTAGCTAGTCCCCTGTATATGCACATGTTGGACAACTTTTCCATGGAGCTAGCTCTCAGTATATGGACACTTTGGACTCATCTGCCATGAAGCTAGAACTCTGTATATGGAATTGTTGCACTACACTGCCATGTAGCTAGCTCTCTGTATATGGACATTTTGGACTCATCTGACATGTAGTCACCTCTCTCTGAATAAACATGTTGGACACATCTGCATGGAACCTAGTCCTCTATATATTCACATGTTGGACTCAACTGCCATTTAGTTAACTGTCATTATATGGACATGTTGGACTAGTCTGTCATGTAGCTAGCTCTCAGTATATAGAAACGATGTCCTCAACTGCCATGTAGCTAGAATTCTGTATACGGAAATGTTGCAATACTCTGTCATGTAGCTAGCTCTCTGTATATGGATATTTTGGGCTCCTCTGCCATGTAGCTAGCTCTCTGTGCATAGATATGCTGCACTGATCTACCATGTAGTTACCGCTTTGTATATGAACATATGGGACTTGTCTTCCATATAGCTAGCACTCTGTATATGGACATGTTGGACTCATCAGCCATGTAGCCAGCTCTCTCTGTGTGAACCTGTTGGACACATCTGCCTTGTAGCTAGTCCTCTATAAATACATGTTGGACTTATCTGCCATGTAGCTAACTCTCTGTATATAGACATGTTGGACTCATCTGCCATGTAGCTAGTACTCTGTATATGGACATGTTGCACTACTCAGTTATGAAGCTAGCTCTCTATATGTGGACATTTTGGACTTGTCTGCCATGTCCCTAGCTCTCTGTGCATTGATATCTTGGACTGATCTGACATGTAGGTACCTCTCTGCATATGAACATATTGGACTTGTCTGTCATGTAGCTAGCTCTTAGTATATGAACATTTGGACTCCTCAGCCATATAGCCAGTTCTCTCTGTATGAACCTGTTGGATTCATCTGCATGCCCTCTCAATATACACATGTTGGACTCATATTCCATGTAGCTAACTCTCAGTATATGTACATGATGGACTCATCTGCCATGTAACTAGTACTCTGTAGATGGACATTTTGGATTACTCTGCCATGTATCTAGCTCTCAGTATATGGACACTTTGGAATCATCTGCAATGTGGAAATGTTGCAATAATTTGCCATGTAGCTAGCTCTCTGTATATGGACATTTTGGAATCATCTGACATGTAGCTAGCTCTCTATGCATGGATATATTGGACTGATTTACAATGTAGATAGCTGACTGTATATGAATATATTTGACTTATCTGCCATGTAGCTAGCTCTCTGTATATCTACAAGTTGAACTCATCAGTCATGTACCCAACTCTCTCTGTATGAACATGTTGGACTCAGTTGCCTTGTACCTAATCTTCTATATATGCATATGTTGGACAAATCTGCCAAAAAGCTAACTCTCAGTATATTGACATGTTGGACTCATCTGTCATGTAGCTTGTACTCTGTATATGGACATGTTGGATGATTCTGCCATGTAGCTATATCTCAGTATATGGACACGTTGGACTCATCTGCCATGTCGTTAGAAATCTGTATATGGAAATGTTGCACTATTCTACCATGTAGCTAGCTCTCTGTATATGGACATTTTGGAATTGTCTGCCATGTAGCTAGCTCTCTGGGCATGGATATCTTGGACAGATCTGGCATTTAGGTACCTCTCTTATATGAAAATATTGGACTTGTCTGTCATGTAGCTAACTCTCAGTATATGGACATGTTGGAATCATCAGCCATGCAGCCAGCTCTCTCTGTATGAATATGTTCTACTCATCTACCATGTAGTTAGGCCTCTAAATATACACCTGTTGAACTCATCTGCCATGTAGCTAATTCTCAGTATATACACACGTGGAATCATCTGCCATGTAGCTAGTACTCTGTAAATGTGCATGTTGCACTATTCTACCATGTAGCTAGCTTTCCGTATATGGATATTTTTGAATCGTCTGACATGTAGCTAGCTCTCTGTGCATGGATATATTGGACTAATCTGCCATGTAGGTAGCTCTCTGTATATGAACATATGGGACTTGTCTCCATGTAGCTAGCTCTCTGTATATGGACATGTTGGACTCATCAGCTATGTAGCCAGCACTCTCTGTATGAACATGTTGAACTCATCTGCCTTGTAGCTTGTCCTCTAAATATAAACATGTTGGACTCATCTCCATGTAGCTAACTGTCAGTATATGGACATGTTGGACTCATCTGCCATGTACCTAGTACTCTGTATATGGACATATTGGAATCCTCTGCCATGAAGCTAGCTCTCATGATATGGGCATGTTATTCTAATCTGTCATGTAACTAGAACTCTGAATTTGGTCATGTTGGACTTCTCTGCCATGTAACTAGCTCTCCTTATATGGTCATTTTGGACTCGTCTTCCATGTAGCTAAGTCTATGAGCATAGATATACTGGACTTATCTGCCATGTAGGGAGCTCTCTGTATATGAACATATTGGACTTGTCTGCCATATAGTTAGCTGTCAGTATATGGACTTGTTGGACTGATCAGCCATGAAGCCAGTTCTCTCTGTATGAATATTTTCAACTCATCTGCCTTGTCGATAGTCCTCTAAATATACACATATTGGACTCATCTGCCATGTAGCTTAGTCTCAGTATATGGAAATGTTGGACTCACCTGCCATGTAGCAAGTACTATGTCTTTGGCCATGTTGGACTACTCTGCCATGTAGCTAGCTCTCAGTATTTCGACATGTTGGACTCATCTGCCATGTAGCTAGAACTCTGTATATGGAAATGTTGCACTACACTGTCATGTAGCTATCTTTCTGTATATGGACATTTTGGACTTGTCTGCCATGTAGCTAGCTCTCTGTGCATGGATATGTTGGACTGATCTGCCATGTAGGTAACTCTCTGTGCCTGCATATGTTAGACTGATCTGCCATGTAGCTAGTACCCTGTACGTGGACTTGTTGCACTCACCTGCCATGTAGGTACCTCTCTGTATATGAACATGTTGGACTTGTCTGCCATGTAGGTAGCTCTCTGTATATGGACATGTTGGACTCATCAGTCATGTAGGTACTTCTCAGTATGTGGACATGTTGGATTCACCGGCCATGTAACTAGTACTCTGTATATGGACATTATGGACTCGTCTGCAATGTAGCACACTCTCTGTACATGGATATATTGAAACGATCTGCCATATAGGTAGCTCTCTGTATAAGGACATATTGAACACGTCTGCCTTGTAGCTAGTCCTCTATATATACACAATGTACTCATCTGTTATGTATCTAACTCTCAGTAAATGGATATGTTGGACCCATCTGCCATGTAGCTACTACTATGTATTTGGACATGTTGGACTACTCTGCCATGTAGCTAGCTCTCAGTATATGGACACGTTGGACTCATCTGCCATGTAGCTAGAACTCT
>NW_006408670.1:6168120-6180154 GCF_000296735.1 Chrysochloris asiatica
ATGTTGGACTACTCTGCCATGTAGCTAGCTCTCAGTATATGGACACGTTGGACTCATCTGCCATGTAGCTAGAACTCTGTATATGGACATGTTGCAGTATTCTGTCATGTAGCTAGCTCTCTGCATATGGACATTTTGGACTTGTCTGCCATGTAGCTAGCTCTCTGTGCATGGATATCTTGGACTGATCTGCCATATAGGTAGCTCTCTCCATATGAACATTTTGGACTTGTCTGCCATGTAGCTAGCACATAGTATATGGACATGTTGGATTCATCTGCCATGAAGCTAGAACTCTGTATGTGGAAATGTTACACTACTCTGCCATGTAGCTGGCACTCTGTATGTGGATATTTTGGAGTCATCTGCCATGTAGCTAGCTTTCTGTACAAGGATATGTTGGACTGATCTACCATGTAGGTATCTCTCTGACCATGAACATATTCGACTTATCTGCCATGTAGCTAGCTCTCTGTATATGGACATGTTGCACACATCAGCCATGAAGCCATATCTCTCTGTATGAACATGCTGGACTCGTCTGCCTTGTAGCTATTCCCCTATATATACTTATGTTGGACTCGTCTGCCATGTAGAGAACTCTCATTATATGGACATGTTGGACTCATTTGCCATGTAGCTACTACTCTTTATATGGACATGTCGGACTACTTTGCCATGTTGCTAACTCTCAGTATATGGACACCTTGGACTCATCTGCCATGTAGCAAGATCTCTGTGTATGGAAATGTTGCACTACTCTTTCATGTAGCTAGCTCTCTGTATATGGACATTTTGGACTTGTCTGCCATGTAGCTAGCTCTCTATGCATGGATGTGTTGGACTGATCTGCCATGTAGGTAGCTCTCTGTATATGGACATGTTGGACTCATTCAGACATGTAGCTAACTCTCAGTATGTGTCATGTTGGATTTACCTGCCATGTACCTAGTACTCTGCATATGAATATTTTGGACCCGTCTGCCATGTAGCTAGCTCTCTGTGCATGGATATGTTGAACTGATCTGCCATGTAGGTAGCTCTCTGTATAGGAACATATTGGACTTGTCTGTCATGTAGCTACCTCTCTGTACATGTTGGACTCATCAGTCATGTAGCCAGCGGACTGTGTATGAACATATTGAATTCATCTGCCTTGTAACTAGTCTTCTATATATACACATGTTGGACTCATCTGCCATGTAGCTAACTCTTACTTTATTGACATGTTGTACTCAACTTCCATGTAGCTAGTACCCTTTATATGGACATGTTGGACTACATTGCCATGTAGCTAACTCTCAGTATATGGACACATTGGACTCATCTGTCATGTAGTTAGAACTCTGTATTCTGAAATGTTGCAGTATTCTGCCATATAGGTAGCTTATTGTATACGGACATTTTGGACTCGTCTTCTATGTAGCCAGCTCTTTCTGTATGAATATGGTGGACTCATCTGCCTTGTAGCTAATCCTCTATATATACACATGAGGGACTCATCTGCCATGTAGTTAACTCCCAGTATATGGACATGTTGGACTCATCTGCCATGTACCTAGAACACTGTATATGGAAATGTTGGGCTACTCTTCCATGTATCTAAATCTCAATATATGGACACGTTGGACTCATCTACCATGTAGCTAGAACTCTGTATATGCAAATGTTGCACTATTCTGCCATTTAGCTAGTTCTTTTTTTTTATGGACATTTTGGACTCATCTGCCATGTCACCAGCTCTCTCTGTATGAACATGTTGGACTCATCTGTCTTGTAGCTAGTCCTCTATATATAAACATGATGGACTCATCTGCCATGGAGCTATCTCTTGGTATATAAACAAGTTGGACTCATCTGCAATGTAGTTACTACTCTGTATATGGACATGTTGGACTACTGTTCCATGTAGTTAGCTTTCAGTATTTGGACACCTTGGACTCATCTGCCATGAAGCTAGAACACTATGTATGGAAATGTTGCACTACTATGTCATATAGTTAGATCTCTTTATATGGACATTTTGGATTCATCTGCCATGTAGCTAGCTCTCTGTGCATAGATATGCTGGACTGATCTGCCATGGAGGTAGCTCTCTGTAGATGAACACATGGTACTTGTCTGCCATATAGCTAGCTCTCTATATATGGACATGTTGGACTCATCAGCCATGTAACCAGCTCTCTGTATATGAACATGTTTGAGTTATCTGTCTTGTAGCTAATGCTCTAAACGTACACATGTTCGACTGATGTGACATGTAGCTCACTGTCAATATAAGGACCTGTTGTATTCTCCTGCCATGTAGTTAGTGCTCTGTACATGGACATGTTTGACTACTCTGCTTTGTAGCTAGCTCTCAGTATAAAGACACGTTGAACTCATCTGCCACTTAGCTAGAGCTCTGTATATGGAATTGTTGTACTACTCTGTCATGTAACTAGAGCTCTGCATATCGACATTTTGGACTTGTCTGCCATGTAGCCAGCTCTCTGTGTATGAGCATGTTGGACTCATCTGCCTTGTAGCTAACCCTCTAAACATACACATGTTGGACTCATCTGTCATGTAGTTGACCCTCAGTTTTTGGACATGTTGGATTCATCTGCCTTGTAGCTAGCACTCTGTATAGGGTCATGTTGGACTACTCTGCCTTGTAGCTAGCTCTCATCATATGGACACGTTGGTCTCATCTGCTATGTAGCTAACACTCAATATATGGACATGATGGATTCACCTGCTATGTTGCTAGTACTCTGTATATGGACAATTTGGACTGGTCTGCTATGTAGCTAGCTCTCTGTGCATGGATTAGTTGGACTGATCTGCCATGTAGGTAACTCTCTGTATATGGACATGTTGGACTCATCAGACATGTAGCCAGCTCCCTCTGTATGAACATGTTGGACTCATCTGTCTTGTAGCTAGTCTTCTCAATATACACATGTTGGACTCATCTACCATGTAGCTAACTCTCAGTATATGGACACATTGGACTCATCTGCCATGTATCAAGAACTGCGTATATGGAAATGTTGCACTACTCTGTCAAGTAGCTAGCTCTGTGTATATGGACATTTTGGACTCGTCTGCCACATAGCTAGCTCTCTGTGCATGGAAAAGTTCTACTAATCTGCTATGAAGGTAGCTCTTTGTATATGAATATATGGGACTGGTCTGCCATGTAGCAAGCACTCAGTATATGGACATATAATGGTCTCATTATCCATGTAGCCTGCTCTCTCTGTATGAATATGTTCAACTTATTTGCCTTTTAGCTAGTCCTCTAAATAAACACATGTTTGACTCATCTGCCATGTAGCTAGCACTCAATATATGGACTTGTTGAACTCATCTGCCATGTTTCTAGAACTCTGTATATGGAAATATTGTACTACTTTTTCATGTAGCTAATGATCTATATATGGTCATTTTGGACTATTCTGCCATGTAGCTAGCCCTCTTTGCATATATATGTTGGACTGATCTTCCATGTCGGTAGCTCTCTTCATATGAACTTATGGGAATTGTCACCAAGTAACTAGCTCTCAGTATAAGGACATGTTGGACTCATTTGCCATGTAGCTAGTACTCTGTATAAGGACATGCTGGACTACTCTGTCCTGCAGCTAGCTCTCAGTATATGGACACTTTGGATTCATCTGCCTTGTAGCTGGTTCTCAGTATGTGCACATGTTGGGCTCATCTACCATGTAGCTAGATATCTGTATAAGGAAATGTTGCACTACTCTGCCATATAGCTAGAAATCTTTTTATATGAACGTTTTGGACTCGTCTGCCATGTACCTATCTCTCTGTGCATGGATATGTTGGACTCGTCTGCCATGTAGGTAGCTCTCTGTATATGAACATATTAGACTTGTCTGCCATGTAGGAGCTGTCAGTATATGGACATGTTGGACTCATCAGCCATGTAGCCATCTCTGTCTTTGTGAATATGTTATACTCATCTGTCTTGTAGCTAGCCCTCTAAATATACACATGTTGGATTACTCTGACATCTAGCTAACTCTCAGTATATGGACATGTTGGACTCATCTAGCTAGTACTCTGTATATGGAAATATTGCACTTCTCTGCCATGTAGCTAGCTCTCTGCATATGGACATTTTGGACTCGTCTGCCATGTTGCTAGCCCTATGTACATGGATATGGTGGAATGATCTGCCATGAAGGTAGCTCTTTGTATATGAACATATTGGCCTTGTCTGCCACGTAGCTTGTTCTCTGTATATGGACATGTTGGACTCATCAGCCATGTAGCCAGCATTCTCTGTATGAACATGTTGGACGTATATGCCTTGTAGTTAGTCCTCTATATATACACATGTTGGCCTCATCTGCCATGTATATGGACATTTTGGACTCGTCTTCCATGTACCAAGCACTCTCTGTATGATCATGTTGAACTCATCTGCATTGTAGCTAATCATCTATATATACACATGTTGGACTCATCTTCATGTAGCTAACTCTCAGTATATGGACATGTTGGACTACACTGACATGTAGCTATCTCTCAGAATATGGAAATGTTGGACTCATCTAGCATGTAGCTAGAACTCTGTATTTGGAAATGTTGCACTACTCTCTCATGTAGCTAGCTCTCTGCATATGGACATTTTGGACTCGTCTGACATGTAGCTAGCTCTCTGTTCATGGATATATTGGGCTTATCTGCCATGTAGCTAGCTCTTTGTGCATAGATATGCTGGACTGATCTGCCATGGAGGTAGATCTCTGCATTTGAACATATTGGAATTGTCTATAAAGTAACTATCTCTAAGTATATGGACATGTTGGACTCATCAGCCATATAGACAGCTACCTCTGTAAGAATATGTATGAATCATCTGCCTTGTAGCTAGCCCTCTAAATATACACATGTTGGTATCATCTGCATTGTAGCTAACTCTCAGTATATGGACACATTTGACTCATCTGCCATGTAGCTAGAACTCTGCACATAAATGTTGCACTACTCTGCCGTGTAGTTAACTATCTGTATGTGGACATTTTGGACTCATCTGCCATGTAGCTAGCTCTCCGTGCATGGATCTGTTGGGCTGATCTCTGTTTATACAGAGAGTAGCTAGTTCTCTGTATATGGACATGTTGGTTTCATCAGCCATGTAGCCAGCTCTCTCTGAAATAGCATGTTGGAATCATCTGCCTTGTAGCTAGTCCTCTATATATACATGTTGGACTCATCTGCCATTTAGATAACACTCTGTATATGGACATTTTGGACTCGTCTGCCATGTCGCTATCTCTCTGCATGGATATGTTGCACTGATCTGCCCTGTATCTAGCTATCTGTATATGAACATATTGTATTCATCTGCCATGTAGCTAGCTCTCTGTACATAGATATGCTGGACTGATCTGCCATGGAGGTAGCTCTCTGTATATGAAGATATTTGACTTGTCTGCCATATAGCTAGCTCTCTGTATATGGACATGTTGAACTACTCTGCCATGTAGCTAGTTCTTAGTATATGTACATATTGGACTCATCTGCCATGTAGCTAACTCTCTGTGCATGGATATGTTGGACTGATCTGCCATGCAGGTAGCTCTCTGTATATGAATATATGGGACTGGTCTGCCCTGTAGCTAGCTGTCAGTATATGGACATGTTGGTCTCATGAGCCATGTAGCCAGCTCTCTCTGCATGAATATGTTGGACTCATCTGCCTTTTAGATAGTCCTCTAAATATACACATGTTGGACTCATCCGCAATGCAGCTAGCTCTCAGTATATGGACACGTTGGACTCATCTGTCATGTAGCTAGGACTCTGTATAGGGAAATATTGCACTACTCTGTCATGTAGCTAGTGATCTGTATATGGTCATTTTGGATTAGTCTGCCATGTAGCTAGCACTCTGTGCATATATATGCTGGACTGATCTGCCATGTCGGTAGCTCTCTCCATATGAACATATGGGACTTGTCTACCAAGAAACTAGCTCTCAGTATATGAACATGTTGGACTCATCTGCCATGTAGCTAGTAATTGGTATATGCACATGTTGGACTACTCTGCCTTGTAGCTAGCTCTCAATATATGGACACTTTGGATTCATCTGCCATGTAGCTGGCTCTCAGTATATGCACATGTTAGACTCATCTGCCATGAAGATAGATGAGTATGAAAATGTTGCAATACTCTGCCATGTAGCTAGCAATCTGTACATGAACATTTTGGACTTTTCTGACATGTAGAGAGATCTATGTGCATGGGAATGTTGGACTCATCTGCCATGTAGGTAGCTCTCTGTATATGAACATATAGGACTTGTATGTCATGTAGGAGCTGTCAGTATATGGACATCTTGGACTCATCAGCCATGTATCCAGCTCTGTCTGTATGAATATGTTTGACTCATCTGTCTTGTAGCTAGCCCTCTAAATAAACACATGTTGGACTACTCAGACATGTAGCTAACTCTCAGAATATGTACGTGTTGGACTTTTCTGCCATGTAGCTAGTACTCTGTATATGGAAATGTTGCACTGCTCTGCCGTGTAGCAAGCTCTCTGCGTATGGACATTTTGGATTCGTCTGCCATGTTGCTAGCTCTCTGTGCATGGATATGTTGGACTGGTCCGCCATGTAGTTAGCTCTCTGTATATGAACATATTGGACTTGTCTGCCATGTAGCTTGTTCTCTGTATATGGGAATGTTGGACTTATCAACCATGTAGCCAGCACTCTGTGTAGGAACATGTTGGACTTATCTGCCCTACAACTAGTCCTCTATATATACACATGTTGGCCTCATCTACCATATATATGGACATTTTGGACTCGTCTCCCATGTACGTAGCTCTCTCTTTATGAAGATGTTGGACTCATCTGCCTTGTAGCTATCGTGTATATATATACACATGTTGGACTCATCTTCATGTAGCTAACACTCAGTATATTGCTATGTTGGACTCATCTGCCATGTAGGTAATACTCTATATATGGACATGTTGGACTACACTGCCATGTAGCTAGCTCTCAGTTTATGGACACGTTGGACTCATCTGGCATGCAGCTAGATGTGGAAATGTTGCACTACTCTGTCATGTAGCTAGCTCTCTACATATGGACATTTTGGACTCGTCTGACATGTAGCTAGCTCTCTCTTCATGGATACGTTGGACTTATCTGCCATGTAGCTAGGTCTCTGTGCATAGATATGCTGGACTGATCTGCCATGTAGGTAGCTCTCTGCATATGGACTTGTCTACCAAGTAAACTAGCTCTCATTATACGGATATGTTGGATTCATCAGCCATGTAGCCAGCTCTCTCTGTATGAACATGTTTGAATATGTTTGAATCATATGCCTTATAGCTAGCCCTCTTGATATACACATGTTGGTATCATCTGCATTGTAGCTAACTCTCAGTATATGGACATATTGGACTCCTCTGCCATGTAGCTAGCTCTCAGTATATGAACACATTGGACTCATCTGCCATGTAGCTAGAATTCTGCATGTGGAAATGTTGCACTTCTCTGCCGTGTAGCTAGCTATCTGTATATGGACATTTTGGATTCATCTGCCATATAGCTAGCTCTCTGTACATGGAAATTATACACTGATTTGCGAAATAGGTAGCTCTCTGTATATGAACATATTGGACTTATCTACCATGTAGGTGGCGCTCAGTATATGGACACATTGGCCACATCTTCCATGTAGCTACTAGCCTGAATATGGACATGTTGGATTACACTGTCATGTAGCTAGCTCTCAGTATATAGACATTTTGGACTTGTCTGCCATGTTGCTATCTCTCTGTACATGAATATGTTGGACTGATCTGCCAAGTAGGTATCTCTCTGTATATGAACATATTGGACTTGTATGCCATGTAGCTAGCACTCTGTATGTGGACATGTTTGACTCGTCTGCCACATAGCCATCTCTCTCTCTGTACGAATACGTTCAACTCAAATGCCTTGAGCCAGTACTCTATATATACACATGGAGGACTTATCTGCCATGTAGCTAACTCTCAGTATCTGGAAATGTTGGACTCATCTACCATGTAGCTAGTACTCTCTATATGAAGATGTTGGCCTACTCTGCCATGTAGCTAGCTCTCAGTATATGGACACCTTGGATACATCTGCCATGTAGCTTGAATTCTGTATATTGAAATGTTGTACTACCGTGCCATGTAGCTGTCTGTCTGTATATGGACATTTTGGAATCGTCTGCCATGTAGCTAAGCTCTCTGTACATGGATATGTTGGACTGATCTGCCAAGTTGGTAGCTCTCTGTATATGAACATATTGGACTTGTCTGTCATGTAGGTGGCTCTAGGTATATGGACAAGTTGGACATATCTGGCATGTAGCTAGAAACCTGAATATGGATATGTTGAACTACTCTGCCAGGTAGCTAGCTCTCTATACATGGATATTTTGGACTGATCTGTCATGTAGCTAGCTCTCTGTACATGAATATATTGGACTTGTCTGCATGTAGGTGTCTCTCAGTATATGGACCAGTTGGACATATCTGGCATGTAGTTAATACCCTGTATATGGACATGTTGGACTGCTCTGCCATGTAGCTAGCTGTCAGTGTATGGACACATTGGACATATCTGCCATGTACCTAGAACTCTGTATTTGGAAATGTTGCACTACCCTGCCATGTGGCTAGCTCTTTGTATATGTACATGTTGGACTTGTCTGACATGTAGCTAGCTCTGTGTACATGGATATGTTGGACTGATCTGCCAAGTAGGTAGCTCTCTGTTCATGAACATATTGGATTTGTCTGCTATGTAAGTGGCTCTCAGTATATGGACACGTTGGACACATCTGCCATGTAGCTACCTCCCTGACTATGGACATTTTGGACTACTCTGACATGTAGCTAGCTCTCTGTATATAGACAAGTTGCACTCATCTGCCTTGTACCTAGAGCTCTGTATATGGAAATGTTTCAGTATCCTAACATATACCTAGATCTCTGTATATGGTCATTTTGGACTCGTCTGCCATGTAGCTAGCATTCTGTACATGGATATGTTGGACTGATCTGCCAAGTAGGTAGCTCTCTGGATATGAACATATTGGATATCTCTGCCATGTAAGTGGCTCTCAGTATAAGGACACGTTGGACACATCTACCATGTAGCTACTACCCTGAATATGGACGTGTTGGACTACTGTGCATGTAGCTAGCTCTCAGTATATGGACACGTTGGACACATCTGCCATGTAGCTATAATTCTGTATATAGAAATGTTGCACTACCATGCCATGTAGCTAGCTCTCTATATGGACAATTTAGACTCGACTGCCATGTAGCTTGCTCTCTGTACATGGATATGTTGGACTAATCAGTCAAGTAGGTAGCTCGCTGTATATGAACATATATGACTTGTCTGCCCTGTACATGGCTCTCAGAATATGGACAATTGGACACATCTGACATGTAGCTACTACGCTGAATATGGACATGTTGGCCTACTCTGCCATGTAGCTAGCTCTCAGTATATGGACACGTTGGACATATTTGCCAAGTAACTTCAACTCTGTATATGGAAATGTTGCACTATTGTGCCATGTAGCTAGCTCTCTGTATATGAACACCTTTGACACATCCGCCATGTAGCTAGAACTCAATATATGGAAATGTTATACTACCATTCCATGTATCTAGCTCTCTGTATATGGACATTTTGGAATCGTCTGCCATGTAGCTAGCTCTCTGTACATGGATATGTTGGACTGATAAGCCAAGTAGGTAGCTCTCTGTATATGAACATATTGGACATATCTTCAATGTAGGTGGTCCTCAGTGTATGGACAAATTGGACGTATATGTCATGTAGATAGAAACCTGAATATGGACATGTTGAAATACTCTGCCCAGTAGCTAGCTCTTTGTACATGGATATGTTGGACTGATCTGCCATGTAGCTAGCTCTCTGTATATGACCATATTGGACTTGTCTGCCATGTAAATGTCTTTCAGTATATGGACAAGTTGGACATATCTGGCATGTAACTAATACTATATGTATGTGCGTGGTGGACTACTCTGCTATGTAGCTTGCTCAGAGTGTATGGACACATTGGACACATCTGCCATGTACCTAGAACTCTGTATATGGAAATGTTGTACTACCCTGCCATGTAGCTAGCTCTCTGTATATGGACATTGTAGAATCGTCTGCCATGTAGCTACTAATCTGCCAAGTAGGTAGCTCTCTGTACATGAATGTATTGGATTTGTCTGCCATGTAAGTGGCTTTCAGAATATGGACACGTTGGACACCTGTGCCATGTTGCTACTACCCTGAATATGGACATGCCGTACTACTCTGCCATGTAGCTAGCTCTAAGTATGGACACGTTAGACACATCTGCCAAGTAGCTAGAACTCTGTATATGGAAATGGTGCACTATTCTGCCATGTAGTTATCTCTCTGTATATTGAAAAGTTGCACTCATCTGCCTTGTACCCTGAATATGGAAATGTTTCACTACCCTGCCATGTACCAAACTCTCTGTATATGGTCATTTTGGACTCATCTGCCATGTAGCTAGTTCTCTGTACATGGATATGTTAGAGTGATCTGCCAAGTTGATAGCCCTCTGTATATGAACATATTGAACTTGTTTGCCAAGTAGCTAGCTCTCAGTATATGGACACATCTGCAATGAAGCTAGAGTTCTGTATATGGAAATGTTGCACTACACTGCCATGTAGCTGTCTCTGTGTATATAGATAAATTTGAATCATCTACCTTTTAGATAGAACTCTGTATATAGAAATGTTGCACTACTCTGCCATGTAGCTAGCTCTCTGTATATAGACAAGTTGGACTCATCTGCCTTGTTGCTGGAACTCTGTATATGGAAATTTTGTACTAACCTGCCATGTGGCTAGCTCACTTTATATGGACATTTTGGACTCGTCTGCCATGTACTAGCTCTCTGTACATGGATATGATGGACAGATCTGACAAGTAGGTAGATCTCAGTATATGAACATATTGGACTTGTCTGCCATGTAGCTAGCTCTCAGTATATGAACACCTTTGACACATCTGCCATGTAGCTACAATTTATTATAGGGAAATGTTACACTACTCTGCCATGTACCTAGCTCTCTCTATATATACAAGTTGGACTCATCTGTCTTGTACATACAACTCTGTATATGGAAATGTTGCACTACCCTGACATGTAGCTAGCTCTCTGTATATGGACATTGTAGAATCATCTGCCATGTAGCTAGCTCTCTGTACATGGATATGTTGGACCGATCTGCCAAGTAGTTAGTTCCCTTTACATGAACACATTGGACTTGTCTGCCTTGTAGGTGGCTCTCAGTATATGTACACGTTGGACACATCTGCCATGTAGCTAGTACCCTGGATATGGACATGTTGGACTAACCTGCCATGTGGTGAGCTCTCTTTGTATACGGACATTTTGGACTCGTCTTCCATGAAGCTAGCTCTCTGTACAGAAATATATTGGACTGATCTGGCAAGTAGGTAGATATCTTTATATGAACATATTTGAATTATCTGCCATGTAGGTAGCTCTCAAAATATGGGCACGTTGTACACATAAGCCATGTAGCTAGAACTCTGTATATGGAAATGATGCACTACACTGCCATGTATCTAGGTCTCTGTATATGGACATTTTGGACTCGTCTGCCATGTATCTAGCTCTCTGTAAATAGGTATGTTGGACTGATCTGCCAAGTAGGTAGCTCTCTGTATATAGACATGTTGGACTTGTCTCCCATGTAGGTAGCTCTCAGTATAAGGACTGCTTTGACACATCTGCCATGTAGCTAGAACTCTGTACATGGAAATGTTGCACTACCCTGCCATGTAGCTAGCTCTCTGTATATGAACATTTTGGAATCGTCTGCCATGAAGCTAGCTCTCTGTACATGAATATGGTGGACTGTTCTGCCAAGTAGGTAGCTCTCTGTATATGAACACATTAGACTTGTCTGCCATGTAG
>NW_006408670.1:6181744-6182920 GCF_000296735.1 Chrysochloris asiatica
GTACTTGAACACGTTGGACACATCTGCCATGTAGCTAATACCCTGTATATGGAAATGTTGCACAACCCTGCCGTGTAGCTAGCTCTCTGTATATAGACAATTTGGACATATCTGCCTTGTAGCTATAACTCTGCATATGGAAATGTTGCACTACACTGCCATGTAGCTAGCTACCTGCATATGGACATTTTGGACTTGTCTGCCATGTAGCTACCTTCTTGTACATGGATATGTTGGACTGATTTGCCAAGTAGGTGGCTCTCTGCATATGAACATATTGGATTTGTCTGCCATGTAGGTAGCTCTCAGTATAAAGACAGCGTTCACATATCTGCCATGTAGCTAGAACTCTGTATATGGAAATGTTGCACTACTTTGCCAAGTAGCTAGCTCTCTGTATATGGACAAGTTGGACTCATCTGCCTTGTAGTTAGAAATCTGTATATGAAAACGTTGCACTACCCTGCCATGTAACTAGCTCTCTGTATATGGACATTTTGGACTAGTCTGCCACGTATCTAGCTCTCTGTACATGGATATGGTGGACTGATCTGCCAAGTAGTTAGCTCTCTGTATATGAACATTTTGGACTTGTCTGCCATGTAGCTAGCTCTCAGTATATGGCCATTTTGGACTCATCTGCCATGTACCTAGAACACTGTATATGGAAATGTTGCCCTACCCTGCCATGTAGCTAGCTCTCTGTATGTAGACAAGTTGGACTCATCTGCCTTGAACCTAAAACTCTGTATATGAAAATGTTGCAACACCCTGCCATGTAACTAGCTATCTGTATAGGGACATTTTTGGTCTAGTCTGCCATGTAACTAGGTCTCTGTACCTGGATATGTTGGACTGATCTGCCAAGTTGGTAGCTCTCTTTATATGAGCATATTGGACTAGTCTTCCATATAGCTAGCTCTCAGTATATGGACACGTTGGACAAATCTGCCATGTACATAGAACTCTGCATATAGAAGTGTTGCACGACTCTGCCATGTATCTGTTGTTGTTGTTGGTGTCAGGTGCCATCGAGTCAGAACTGACTCATAATGACCCCTTGCACAGCAGAACGAAACAATGTCCCATCCCGGGCCAACCTCTCTACCGCTGCCACATTTGAGTCCATCAATGATGCCACCTGACTGATCCATCTCGTTGGGGGTCTTCCTCTTT
>NW_006408670.1:6183354-6185423 GCF_000296735.1 Chrysochloris asiatica
ATATAGACAAGTTGGATTCATCTGCCTTGTAGCTAGAACTCTGTATATGGAAATGTTGCACTACACTGCCATGTAGCTAGCTCTTTGTATATGGAAATTTTGGACATGTCTGACATGTAGCTAAAACTCTGTATATGGAAATGATGCACTACCATGTCATTTAGCTAGCTCTCTGTATATGGACCTTTAGAATTTGTCTTGCATGTAGCTAGCTTTCTATACATGGATATGTTGGACTGATCTTCAAAATAGGTAGCTCTCTGTGTATGAACATATTGGACTTGTCTGCCATGTAGCTAGCTCTCAATATATGGACATGTTGGACTCATTAGCCAGGTCATTAGTACTCTTTATATGAACATGTCGGACTACTCTGCCATGTACTAGCTCTCAGCATATGAATTCTTTGAACTTATCTGCCACATAGCTGTAACACTGTATATGGAAATGTTGCATTACAATGTCATGTAGATAGCTCTCCATATATAGACAAGTTGGACTCATCTGCCTTGCAGCTAAAACTCTATATATGGAAATGTTTCACTACATTGCCATGTAGCTAGCTCCCTCTATATGGACATTTTGTACTTGTCTGTCATGTAGCTAGTTCTCCGTACATGGATATGTTAAACTGATCTACCAAGTAGGTAGCTGTCTATATATGAACATAATGGACTTGTCTGCCATGTAGGTAGCTCTCAATATATGGACACCTTGGATATGTCTGCCATGTAGCTACAATTCTGTAAGTGGAAATATTGCACTACCCTGCCATTAGCTAGCTCTCTGTATATGGACATTTTGGACTAATCTGCCATGTAGCTAGCTCTCTGTACATGGAAATTATACACTGATTTGCGAAATAGGTAGCTCTCTGTATATGAACATATTGGACTTGTCTACCATGTAGGTGGCGATCAGTATATGGACACGTTGGCCACATCTTCCATGTAGATACTAGCCTGAATATGGACATGTTGGACTACTCTGTCATGTAGCTAGCTCTCAGTATATGGACACATTGGACACATCTGCCATGTAGCTAGAATTCTGTAAATGGAAATATTGCACTATTCTCCCATGTAGCTAGCTCTCTGTATATAGACAAGTTGGACTCTTCTGCCATGTAGCTAGAACTCTGTATATGGAAATGTTTCCCTGCCCTGTGATTTGGCTAGCTCTCTGTATATGGACATTTTGGACTCGTCTGCCATGTAGCTAGCTCTCTGTACATGGAAATGTTGGACTACTCTGCCAAGTAGGTAGCTATCTGTATATGGACATATTGGACATGTCTGCCCTGTAGGTGGGTCTCAATATATGGACACGTTGGACGCATCTGCCATGTAGCTACTACCCTGAATATGGACATGTTGGACTACTTTTTCATGTAGCTAGCTCTCAGTAGATGGATACGTTGGACACATCTGCCATGTAGCTTGAACTCTATATATCGAAATGTTGCACTACTCTGCCATGTAGCTAGCTCTCTGTATATAGACAATTTGGACTCATTTGCCTTGTAGCTAGAACTCTGAATATGGAAATGTTGCACTACCCTGCCATGTGGCTAGCTCTCTGTATATAGACATTTTGGACTCGTCTACCATGCAGCTAGCTCTCTATACATGGATATGTTGAACCGATCTGCCAAGTAGGTAGCTCTCTGTATATGAACATATTGCACTTGTCTGCCATGTAGATAGCTCTCTGTATATGAACACCTTTGACATTTCTGTCATGTAGCTAAAATTCAGTACATGGAAATGTTTCACTACCCTGCCATGTAGCTAGCTCTTTGTATATGGAAATTTTGGATTCGTCTGCCATGTAGCTAGCTCTCTGTACAAGGATATGATGGAGTGATCTGCCAAGTAGGTAGCTCTCTGTATATGAACCTATTGGACTGGTGTGCCTTGTAGGTGGCTCTCAGTATATTGACAAGTTGGACATATCTGCCATGCAGCTAGTAACCTGAATATAGACGTGTTGGGCTACTCTGCCATGTAGCTATCTCTCAGTGTATGGAGACTTTGGACACATTTGACATGTACCTAGAAATCTGTATA
>NW_006408670.1:6186488-6193914 GCF_000296735.1 Chrysochloris asiatica
GAGTCGGTTCCGACCCATAGCGACCCTGTACAGGGTTTCCGAGGGTGTAAATCTTTACGGGAGTAGAAAGCCTCATCTTTCTCCCGCGGAGCAGCTGGCAGTTTCGAACCGCTGACCTTAAGGTTCGCAGCCCGATTTGTAACCACTACGCTACCAGAGCTCCTGAAAATGGACATGTTGGACTACTCGGTCTTCTAGATAACGCTCAGTTCATGGACACCTTGGACACATCTGCCATGTAGCTAGAACTCTGTATATGGAAATGTTGTACTACTCTGCCATGTTGCTAACTCTCTGTATATGGACACATTGGTCATATCTGCCATGTAGCTAGAAGTCTGTATATGGAAATGTTGCACTTCCCTGCCCTGTAGCTATCTCTCTGTATATGGACATTTTGGACTCTTTGGCCATGTAGCTAGCTCTCTGTACATGGATATGTTAGACTGATTTGCAAATAGTTTGCTCTCTGTATATGAACATATTGGAATTGTCTGCCATGTAGCTAGCTCTCAGTATATGGACATGTTGGACACATCTGTCATGTAGCTAGAAATATGTATATTGGAGTGTTGCACTACTGTGCTATGTAGGTTGCTCTCTGTATATAGACAAGTTGGACTCATTTGAGTTGTAGCTAGAACTGTGTATATAGAAATGTTGCACTAACCTGCTATGTACCTAGGTCTCTGTATATGGACATTTTGGACTCATCTGCCATGTAGTTAGCTCTCTTTACATGAATATGTTGGACTGATCTGCCAATTAGGTAGCTCTCAGTATATGAACATGTTGGACATGACTGCCATGTAGCTAGCTCTCTGTATATGGACATGTTGGATTCATCTGCCATGTAGTTAGTACCCTGTATATGGGCATTTTGGACTACTCTGCCATGTAGCTAGCTCTCATTATAAGAACATTTTGTACTCTTCTGTCATGTAGATTGCTCTCTGAATATCTACATTTTGGACTCGTCTGCCATGTACCTAGCTCTCATGGATATGTAGGACTGATCTGCCAAGTAGGTAGCTCTCTATATATGAACATATTGGACTTGTCTGACATGTAGCCAGCTCTCAATATATGGACAAGTTGCACACATCTGCCATGTAGGTAGAACTCAGTATATGGAAATGTTGCACTGCTCTGCCATGTAGCTAGCTCTCTGTATATAGACAAGTTGGAGTAATATGCCTTTTACTTAGAACTCTGCATATGCAAATGTTGCACTTACCTTACATGTATCTAGCTCTCTGTATATGGACATTTTGGACTCATCTGACATGTAGCTTGAACTCTGTATATGGAAATGTTGCCTTACTCTGCCATGTAGCTAGCTCTCTGTATATAGACAAGTTGGACTCATCTGTTTTGTAGCTAGAAGCCTGTATATGGAAATGTTGCACTACCCTGCATAAAGTTGTCTTTCTGTATATGGACATTTTGGACACGTCTGCCATGTAGGTAGCTCTCTGTTCATGGATATTTTGGACAGTTTTTCCATGTATGTAGCTCTCAGTTTATGGACACGTTGGACACATCTGTAATATAGCTTGTACTGTTTATATGGACATGATGGACTACTTAACCATGTAGCTAGTTCTCAGTATTTGAACACTTTTGACTCATCTGCAATATAGCTTGAACTCTATATATGGAAATGATGCACTACTCTGCCGTGTAGCAAGCTCTCTTTATATGGATATTTTGGACTAGTCTGACATGTCACTAGCTTTCTGTGAATGCATATTTTGGACGGATCTGCCATGTAGCTAGCTCTCCGTATATGAACATAATGAACTCATCTGCCATGTAGCTAGCACCCAGTATATGGACATGTTGTACTACTCTTCAGTGTTGTTAGTACCCTTTATATGGACATTTTGGACTGTTCTGCAATGTAGCTAGCTCTCAGTATATGAACACTTTGGACTCTTGTGCCATGTAGCTTGCTCTCTGTATATCTAAATTTTGGACTCGTCTGCCATGAAGCTAGCTCTCTGTACATTGATATGTTAGATGAATCTACCAAGTAGGTAGCTCTCTGTATATGAACATATTGTCTGTCCTTTAGTTGGCTTTCAGTATATGGACACGTTGTACACATCTGCCGTGTAGATTCTACCCTGAATATGGACATGTTGGACTACTCTGCGATGTAGCCAGGTCTCTGTAAATGGACATGTTGGACACATCTGCCATGTAGCAAAAACTCTGTATATGGAAATGTTGCACTACTCTGAAATGTAGCTAGTTCTCTGTACATATACAAGTTGGAATCATCTGCTTTGTAGAGAGAACTCTATATGGAAGTTTTGCACTGACCTGCCATGTTGTTAGCTCTCTGAATATGGACATTTTGGACTCGTCTGTCATGTAGCTAGCTCTCTGTACATGGATATGTTGGACTGATCTGCCAAGAAGTTAGTTCTCTGTATATGAACATATTGGACTTGTCTGCCATGTAGCTTGAACTCTGTGTATGGAAATGATGCGCTACTCTGCCATGTAGCTAGATCTCTGTATATGGATACTTTGGACTGATCTGCCATGTAGCTAGCTAGCTCTCAGTATATGGACATTTTGGACTCGTCTTACACGTAGCTAGATCTCTGTACATGAATTTGTTGGACTGATCTGCCATGTAGCTTGTAACATGTATATGGACATGTTTTACAACTCTTCCAAATAGATAGAGCTCAGTATATGGACCTGTTGGACTCATCTGCCATGTAGCTAGTACCCTGTATATTGACATTTTGAACTACTCTGCCATGTAGCTAACTCTCACTATATGGACACGTTGGTCATATCTACCATGGAGCTAGAACTCTGTATATGGAAATGCTGCACTATCCTGCTGTGTAGCTTGCTCTCTGCATATGAACATATTGGACTTGTCTGCCATGTAGCTAGCTCTCAGTATATGGACATGTTGAACACATCTGTCATGTAGCTAGAACTATGTATACGGAAATCTTGCACTACTCTGCTATGTAGGTAGCTCTCTGGATATATAGACAACTTGGACTCATCTGAATTGTTGCTAGAACTGTGTATATAGAAATGTTGCACTGCCCTGACATGTAGCTAGATCTCTGTATATGGTGATTTTGGGCTCATCTGCTATATAGTTAGATCTCTATACATGGGTATGTTGGACTGATTTACCAAGTAGGTAGCTCTCTGTATATGAACATATTGGACATGTCTGCCATATAGTTACAACTCTGTATATGGAAGTATTGCACTACTCTGCCATGTAGTTATTTCTCTGTATATAGACAAGATGAACTCATCTGCCTTGTACCTGGAACTCTCTATATGGAGGTGTTGCATTACCCTGCCATGTAGTTAGCTCGCTGTACATGAACATATTGGACTTTTCTGCCATATAGGTAGCTCTCAGTATATGGACACATTGTACCCATGTTCCATGTAGCTAGAACTCAGTATATGGTAGTCTTTCACTACTCTGCCATGTAGCTAGCTCCCTGTATATAGACAAGTTGGACTCATCTGCCTTGAACCTAGAACTCTGTATATGGAAATGTTGCACTACCCTGCCATGTAGCTAGGTATCTCTATATGGACATTTTGGACTTGTCTGCCATGTAACTAGCTTTCTGTACATGGATATGTTGGACTGATCTATCAAGTAGGAAGCCCTCTGTATATGAACATATAGGATTTGTATGACATGTAGGTAGTTCTCTGTATATGATCACCTTTGATACATCTGCCATGTAACGAGAACTCTGAATATGGAAATGTTGCACTACCCTGCCATGAAGTTAGATCTCCATATATATTGACAAGTTGGACTAATCTGCCTTGAAGCTAGAACTCTGTATATGGAAATGATACACTACCCTGTCATGTAGCTAGCTCTCTGTATATGGACATTTTAGACTCGTCGGCCATGTAGTTCACTCTCTGTATGTGGTCATGTTGAACTGATCTGACAAGTAGGTAGCTCTGTGTATAATAACATATAGGACTTGTCTGCCATTTAGGTAGCTCTCAATATATGGACATGAAACTCGTACCCTGGATATGAACATGTTGGTCTGTGCTGCTATGTAGCTGGCTCTCAGTGTATGGACACATTTCACACATCTGCCATGTACGTAGATCCCTGTATATGGAAATGATGCACCACTCTGCCATGTAGCTAGCTCTCTTTAGAGATAAGATGGACTCATCTGCCTTGTACCTAGAACTCTGTATATGGAGATGTTGCACTACCCTGCCATGTAGTTAGCTTTCTGTATATGAACATATTAGACTAGTCTGTCATATAGCTAGCTCTCAGTATATGGACACGTTGTACCCATCTGCCATGTAGCTAGAACTCTGTATATGGAAGTGTTTCACTACTCTGCCATGTAGCTAGCTCCCTGTATTTAGACAAGTTGGACTCATCTGCCTTGTACCTAGAACTCTGTATATGGAAAAGTTGTACTACCCTGCCATGTAGCTAGCTCTCTGTATAGGGACATTTTGGACTTGTCTGCCATGTAGCTAGCTCTCTGTACATGGATATATTGGACTGATCTATCAAGTAGGTAGCCCTCTGTATATGAACATATAGTATTTGTCTGACATGTAGGTAGCTCTCTGTGTATGAACTCCTTTGACACACCTACCACGAAGCTAGAAATTGGTATATGGAAATGTTGCACTACCCTGCCATGTTGCTAGCTCTCTGTATATGGACATTTTGGAATCCTCTGCCATGTAGCTAGCTTTCTGTACATGGATATGTTGGACTTATCTGTCAAGTAGGTAGCTCTGTGTATATGAACATATTGCACTTGTGTGCCATGTACTTGGCTCTCAGTATATGGACAAGTTGGACACATCAGCCATGTAGCTAGTACCCTGAATATGGACATGTTGGACTAATCTCCCATGTAGCTAGCTCTCAGTTTATGGATACGTTGGACTCATCTGCCATGTAGCTAGAACTCTATATATGTTGCACTACCCTGCCATGAAGTTAGTTCTCTCTATATATTCACAAGTTGGACTCATCTGCCTTGTAGCTAGAACCCTGTATATGGAAATACTACACTACACTGTCATGTATGTAGCTCTCTGTCTATGGACATTTTGGACTCGTCTACCATGCAGCTCGCACTCTGTACATGGACATGTTGAACTGATCTGCCAAGTAGGTAGCTCTGTGTATATTAACATATAGGACTTGTCTGCCATTTAGCTCGCTCTCAATATATGGACATGTTGGACTCATCGGACCTGTAACTAGTACCCTGTTATTGGACATGTTGGTCTGCGCTGCCATGTAGCTAGCTCTCAGTGTATGGACATATTTGACACATCTACCATGTATTTAGAACTCTGTATATGGAAATGTTGCACTATCTGCCATGTAGCTAGCTCCCTGTATATAGACAAGTTGGACTCATCGGCCTTGTAGCTAGAACTCTGCATATGGAAATGTTGGACTACCCTGCCATATAGCTACCTCTCTGTATATGGACATTTTGGACTTGTCTACCATGTAGCTAGATCTCTGTCCATGAATATATTGGACTGATCTGCAAAGTAGGTTGTTGTTGTTGTTGTTATGTGCCATCGAGTCGTTTCCGACCCATAGCGACCCTGTATAGGGTTTCCGAGGGTGTAAATCTTTACGGGAGTAGAAAGCCTCATCTTTCTCCCGCAGTGCAGCTGGTAGTTTCGAACCGCTGACCTTAAGGTTTGCAGCCAGATTCGTAACCCCTACGCTACCAGAGCTCAGCTCTCTGTATATGAACATAATTGACTTGTCTGCCATGTAGCTAGCTCGCAGTATATGGACACGTTGGACATATCTGCCATATAGCTAGAACTCTGTATATGGAAATGTTGCAATACAGTGCCATGTATCTAGCTCTCTGTATATAGACAAGTTGGAGTCATCTGCCATTTAGCTAGAACTCTGTATATGGAAACGTTGCACTACGCTGCCATGTAGATACCTCTCTGTATATGGAAATTTTGGACTTGTCTGCCATGTAGCTAACTCTCTGTACACGGATATGATGGACTGATCAGCCAAATAGGTAACTCTCTGTATATGAACATATTGGACTTGTCTGCCATGTAGGTAGCTCTCAATATATGGACAACTTGTAAACATTTGCCATGTAGCTAGAACTCTGTATATGGAAATGTTGCACTAACCTGTCATGTAGCTCGCTCTCTGTATATGATCATTTTGGACTCTTCTGTCATGTAGCTAGCTCTCTGTACATGGATATGTTACACTGATCTGCAAAGCAGGTAGCTCTCTGTATATGAACATAATTGACTTGTCTGCCATGTAGCTAGCTCTCATTATATGGACATGTTGGACTCATCTACCATGTAGCTAGTACCCTGTATATGGACATGTAGGACTGCTCTGTCATTTAGCTAGCCCTCAGTTTATGGACACGTTGGACACATCTGCCATGTACCTAGAACTCTGTATATGGAAATGTTGCACTACTCCGTCATGTAGGTAGCTCTCTGTATATAGACAAGTTGTACTCATCTGCTTGTACCTAGAAATCTGCATATAGAAATGTTTCACTACCCTGCCATGTAGCTAGCTCTCTGTGTATGGACAATGTGGACTCTTCTGCCATATAGCTACCTCTCTGTGCAAGGATAATGTTGGACATATCTGCCAAATAGTTAGCACTCTGTATATGAACATACTGGACTTGTCTGCCATGTAGTTATCTGTCAGTATATGGACACATTGGAAACATATGCCATATAGATATAACTCTGAATATGGACATGTTGCAGTACCCTGCCAAGTAATTAGCTCTCTATATGTAGAGAATTTGTACTCATCTCCTTTGTATCTAGAACTCTGTATAAGGAAATGTTGCATTAACCTGCCATGTAGCTAACTCTCTGTTTATGGACATTTTGGACTCGTCAGCCCTGTAGCTAGCTGTCTGTACATGGATATGTTGGACTGATCTGTCAAGTAGGCAGCTCTCTGTATTTGAACATATAGGACTTGTCTGCCCTGTAGGTGGCTCTCAGTATATGGTCACGTTGAACACATCTGTCATGTAACTACTACCCTGAATATGGACATGTTGGACTACTCTGACATGTAACTAGCTCTCAGTATATGGACACGTTGGACACATCTGCCATGTAGCTCAAACTCTGTATATGGAAATGTTGCACTACTCTGCCATGTAGCTAGCTCTCTGTATATAGACAAGTTGGACTCACTTGCCTTGTAGCTGGATCTCTGTATATGGAAATGTTGAACTACCTTACCATGTAGCTATCTCTCTTTATATGGACATTTTGGACTCATCTGCCATGTAGCTAGCTCTCTGTACAAGTAAATGTTGGAATGATCTGCTAAGTAGATAGCTCTTTGTATATGAACATATTGGACTTG
>NW_006408670.1:6194807-6205154 GCF_000296735.1 Chrysochloris asiatica
CAAGTAGGTAGCTCTCTGTATATGAACATATTGGCGGTGTCTGCCATGTAGGTGGCTCTCAGTATATGTACAAATTTGATATATCTGCCATGTAACTAGTACCCTGAATATGGACATGTTGGACTATTCTGCCATGTAGCTAGAACTCTGAATATGGAAATGTTGCACTACCCTGCCATGAAGTTAGATCTCTATATATATTGACAAGTTGGATTCATCTGCCTTGTAGCTAGAACTGTATATATGGAAATGTTAAACTATCCTCTCATGTTGCTAGCTCTCCGTATATGAACATTTTGGACTCGTCTACCATGTAGCTCGCTCTCTGTACATGGTTATGTTGAATTGATCTGCCAAATATGTAGCTCTGTGTATATTAACATATAGGACTTCACTGCCATTTAGCTAGCTCTCAATATATGGACATGTTGGACTAATCAGACATGTAGCTAGTACCCTGTATATGGACATGTTGGTCTATGCTGCCATGTAGCTAGCTCTCAGTGTATGGACACATTTGACACATATGCAATGTACGTAGATCTCTGTATATGGAAATGGTGCACTACTCTGCCATGTAGCTAGCTCTCTTTACAGACAAGTTGGACTCATCTGCCTTGTACCTGGAACTCTGTATATGGAGATGTTCTACTACGCCGCCATGTAGTTAGCTCTGTGCATATAAACATATTGGACTTGTCTGCCATATAGCTAGCTCTCAGTATATAGACACGTTGTACCCATCTGCCATGTAGCTAGAACTCTGTATATGGAAGTGTTTCACTACTCTGCCATGTAGCTAACTCCCTGTATTTAGACAAGTTGGACTCATCTGCCTTGTACCAAAACTCTGTATATGGAAATGTTGCACTACCCTGCCATGTAGCTAGCTCTCTGTATATGGACATTTTGGAATTGTCTGCCATGTGGCTAGCTCTCTGTACATGGTTATGTTGGACTGATATTTCAAGTAGGTAGTCCCCTGTATAGGAACATATAGGATTTGTCTTACATATAGGTAGCTCTCTGTATATGAACACCTTTGACTCATCTGCCATGTAGGTAGGAATCGGTATATGGAAATGATGCACTACCCTGCCATGTCCCTATCTCTCTGTATATGGACATTTTGGAATCGACTGCCATATAGCTAGCTTTCTGTACACGGAAATGTTGGACTGATCTGTCAAGTAGGTAGCTCTCTGTATAAGAATATATTGCACTTGTGTGCCATGTAGGTGGCTCTCAGTATAAGGACAAGTTGGACTCATCTGCCATGTAGCTAGTACCCTGAATATGGACATGTTGGACTACTCTGCCATGTACTTAGCTCTCAGTATATGGACATGTTGGACACATCTGCCATGTAGCTAGAATCTGTAAATGGAAATGTTGCACTACTCTGCCATGTAGCTAACTCTCTGTAAATGGACATGTTGGACTCATCTACCATGTAGCTAGAAACCTGAATATGGACAGATTGGACTGCTCTCCTATGTAGTTAGCTCTTACTGTATGGACACATTGGACACATCTGCCATGTACCTAGAACACTGTATATGGAAATGTTGCATTATCCTGCGATGTAGCTAGCTATCTTTATATAGACACAATGGACTCATCTTCCTTGTACCTACAACTCTGTATATGGAAATGTTGGAGTACACTTCCATGTAGCTAGGTCTCTGTATATGGGCATTTTGGAATTGTCTGCCATCTAGCTAGCTCTCTGTACACGGATATGTTGGAGTGATCTGCCAAGTAGGTAGCTATGTGTTTATATCCATATTACAATTTTCTGCCTTGTAGCTACCTCTCTGTATATGTATATGTTGGACTCATCTACCTTGTAGCTAGAACTCTGTATATGGTAATGTTGCGCTACCCTGCCATGTAGCTAGCTCTCTGTATATGGACATTTTGGACTCCTTTGCCATGTACCTAGCTCTCTGTACATGGATATGTTGGACTGATAGGCAAAATAAGTAACTCTCTGTATATGAACCTATTGTACTTCTCTGCCATGTAGAGAGCTCTTAGTATATGGACACTCTTGACACTTCTGCCATGTAGGTAGAACTCTGTATATGGAAATGTTGCACCACTCTGCCATATAGCTAGCTCTCTGTATATAGACAAGTTGGACTCATCTGCCTTGTAGCTATAACTTTGTTTATGGAAATGTTGCCGTACCCTGCTATGTAGCTAGCCCTCTGTATATGGACACTTTGGACTCATCTGCCATGTAGCTAGTTCTCTGTACATGGATATGTTGGATTGATCTGCCAAGTAGGTAGCTCTCTGTATATGAACATATTGGCCTTGTCCGCCATGTAGTCAGCTCTCAATATATGGACAAGTTGAACACATCTGCCATGTAGTTAGAACTCAGTATATGGAAAGGTTTCACTACTCTGCCATGTAGCTAGCTCTTTGTATATGGACAAGTTGAACTCATCTGCCTTGTATCTAGAACTCTGTATATGGAAATGTTGCACTAACCTGCCATGTAGCTATCTCTCTGTATGTGGATATTTTGGACTCGTCTGCCATGTAGGTAGCTCTCTGTACATGGATATATTGGAATGATCTGCCAAGTATGTAGCTCTCTGTATATAAACATATTTGACTTGTCTTCCATATAACGAGCTCTCAGTATATCAACACGTTTGACACATGTGTCATATAGCTAGATTTCTTTATATGGAAGTGCTGCACTACTCTGCCACGTAACTAGCTCTCTGAATATGGACATGTTAGACACATCTGCCAGGTAGCTAGTACTCTGTATATGGAAAAGTGGTAATACCCTGCCATGTAGCTAGCTCTCTGTATATGGATATTTTGGATTTGTCTGCCATGTATCTAGCTCTCTTTACATGGATATGTTGGACAAATCTGCCAAGTAGGTAGCTCTCTGTATATGAACATACTGTACTTGTCTCCCTCTAGCTAGGTCTAATAATATGGAAACGTTGGACACATCTGTCATGTAGATAGAACTCTGTATATGGAATTGTTGCACTATTCTGCCATGATGCTAGCTCTCTTTATATAGACAAGTTGGAGTCATATGTCTTGTAGCTAGAACACTGTATTTGGAAATGTTGGACTACACTTCCATATAGCTAGCGCTCAGTATATGGACATTTTGGACTTGTCTGCCATGTAGCTAGCTCTCTGTACATGGATATGTTGGACAGATATGACACGTAGGTAGCTCTCTGTATATGAACATATTGCACTTGTCTACCTGTAGCTAGGTCTAAGTACATGGGCACATTGGACACATCTGCCATGTAGCTAGAACTCTGTAAATGGAAATGTTGCACTACTCCTACATGTAGCAAGCTCTCTGTATATAGACAAGTTGGACTCATCTACCTTGTAGCTAGAACACTGTATATGGAAATGTTGCACTACCCTGCATTATTGGTAGCTCTCTGTATATGGAAATTTTGGATTTATCTGCCATGTAACTAGCTCTCTGTACATGGATATGTTGCACTGATCTACCAAGTAGGTCGCTCTCTGTATATGAACATATTGGACCCTTCAGCCATGTAGCTAGCTCTCAGTATATGGACATGTTGGACTCATCCGCCATTTATGAAGAACTCTGTATGTGGAAATATTGCACTACCCTGCATAGAGCTAGCTTTCTGTATATGGATATTTTGGAAACATCTGCCATGTAGCTAGCTCTCTGTATATGGACATGTTGGATCCATTAGCCATGTAGACATCTCTCTCTGTATAAACATGTTGAACTTATCTGCTTTGTAGGTACTCTATATATACGCAAGTTGGACTCATCTGCCATGTAGCTATCTCTCAGTATATGGGCATGTTAGACTCATCTGCCATGTAGCTAGTACTCTGTATATGGACATGTTGGGCTACTATGACATGTAGCTAATTCTCAGTATAGGGACATGTTGGACTCATTTTCCATGTATCTAGAACTCTGCATATTGAAATGTTGCACTACTCTGTCATGTAGCTTGCTTTCTTTATATGGACATTATGTACTCTTCTGCCATGTACCTACCTTTCTGTGCATGGATATGTTGGACTGCTCTGCCATGTACGTAGCTCCCTGTATTTGAACATATTGGACTTGTCTTCCATGTAGCTAGCTCTCTGTATATGGACATGTTGGACTCAACAGCCATGTAGCCAGCTCTCTCTGTATGAACATGTTGGACTCATCTGCCTTGTAGCTAGTCCTCTAAATATACACGTGTTGGACACATCTTCCATGTAGCAAAGTCTCAGTATATAGACATGTTGGACTCATCTGACATGTAGCTAGTAACCTGTTTATGGACATGTTGGACTGCTCTGCTATGTAGCTAGCTCTCATTGTATGGACACATTGGACACATCTGCCATGTACCTAGAACACTGTATATGGAAATGTTGCAATACCCTGCGAAGTAGCTAGCTGTCTTTATATAGACACAATGGACAAATCTGCCTTATACCTACAACTCTGTATATGGAAATGTTGGACTACACTTCCATGTAGCTATCTCTCTGTATATGGGCATTTTGGAATTATTTGAAATCTAGCTAGCTCTCTGTACATGGATATGTTGGACTGATCTGCCAAGTAGGTAGCTATGTGTTTATGTACATACTACACTTTTCTGCCTTGTAGCTACCTCTCTGTATATGGATATGTTGGACTCATCTGCCTTGTAGCTAGAACTCTGTATCTGGTAATGTTGCACTACTCTGCCATCTAGCTAGCTCTCTGTACATGGATATGTTGGACTGATCTGCCAAGAAGGTAGCCCTCTGTATATGACCATAGTGGACTTTTCTACCATGTAGCTAGCTCTCAGTATATGGACATGTTGGACACATGTGTCATGTAGCTCGAACTCTGTATATGGAAATGTTGCAATATACTGCCTGCCATGTAACTAGCTCTCTGTATATAGACAAGTTGGACTCATTTGCCTTGTAGCTAGACCTCTGCATATGGAAATGTTTCACTACCATGCCATGAAGCTAGGTCTCTGCATAGGGACATTTTGGACTAGTCTGCCATGTCTTAGCTCTTTGTACATGGATATTTTGGACTGATCTGCCAAATAGTTAGCTCTCTGTATATGAACATATTGGACTTGTCTGCAATGTAGCTAGCAGTATAGGGACACATTGTACACATCTGCCATATAGCTAGAAATCTGTATATGGAAGTGTTGCACTATTCTGCCATGTAGTTAGCTCTCTGTATATAGACAAGTAGGACTCATCTGCCTTGTACCTAGAACTCTGAATATGGAAATGTTGCTCTATACTGCTATGTAGCTAGCTCTCTGCATATAGACAAGTGTGACTCATCTGCCTTCTAGCTAGAACTCTGTATATGGAAATGTTGCACTGCCCTGCCATGTAGCTAGCTTTCTATATAGGGACATTTTGGACTAGTCTGCCATGTGCTAGCTCTCTATATATCGACAAATTGGACTCATTTGCCTCATACCCATAGCTCTGTATATGGAAAGGTAGCACTCCACTGCATTTTAGCTAGCTCTCTGTATATGTACATTTTGGACTCGTCCTCCATGTAGCTAGCTCTCTGTACATGGATATGTTGGACTGGTTTGCCAAGTAGGTAGCTCTCTGTATATTAACGTACTGGACTTTTCTGCCATGTTGGTAGCTATCAGGATATGTACACTTTGGACTCATTGGCCATGTAGCTTGATCTCTGGATATGGAAATGAAGCAGTACTCTGCCATGTAGCGAACTCTCTGTATTTGGACATTTTGGACTTGTCTGTCATGTAGCTACCTCTCTGTACTGGATATGTTGGACTGATCTGCCAAGTAGGTAGCCATCTGTATATGAACATATTGGACTTGTCTACCATGTGGCTAGTTCTCAGTATATGGACACATTGTACACATCTGTCATGTAGCTAGAAATCGGTATATGGAAATGTTGCACTATACTGCCACTTAGCTAACTCTCTGTATACAGATGAGTGGGACTCATCTGCCTTGTAGCTAGAAATCTGTATATGGAAATGTTGCACTACCTTCCATGTAGCTAGCTCTCTGTGTAGGGATATTTTGGACTCGTCTGCCATGTCCTAGCTCTCTGTACATGGATATGTGGGACTGATCTGCCAAGTAGGTAGCTCTCTGTATGTAAACAAATTGGACTTGTCTGCCATGTAGCTAGCAGTATATGGACACGTTGGACACATCTGCCATGTAGGCTGAACTCTGTATATAGAAATGTTGTACTACGATGCCATGTAGCTAGCTCTCTGTATATAGACAAGATGGACTCATCTGCCTGGTAGCTAGTACTCTGTGTATGGAAATGTTGCACTACCCTGCCATGAAGCTAACTTTCTGTATAAGGACATTTTGGACTCATCTGCCATGTAGCTAGCTCTCTGTACATGGATATGTTGGACGAATCTGCCAAGTACGTAGCTCACTGTATATTAACATATTGGACTTGTCTGCCATGTAGGTAGTTCTCAATATATGGACACCTTGTAAATATCTGCCATGTAGCAAGAACTCTGTATATGGAAATGTTATACTACCGTGCCATGTAGCTACGTCTCTGTATATGGACATTTTGGACTCGTCTGCCCTATATCAAGCTCTCTGTATATGGATATGTTGGACTGATCTACCAAGTATGTAGCTCTCTGTATATGAACATATTGGACTTGTCTGCCATGTAGCTAGCTTTCAGTATATGGACACATTGGACACATCTGCCATAGAGCTAGAACTCTGAATATGGACATGTTGGAGTACTCAGCCATGCAGCTAGCTCTCTGTATATAGACAAGTTGGACTCATCTGCCTCGTACCCATAACTCTGTATATGGAAATGTAGCACTACACTGCATTTTAGCTAGCTCTCTGTATATGTACATTT
This sequence comes from Chrysochloris asiatica, assembly GCF_000296735.1. Taxonomy (NCBI): domain Eukaryota; kingdom Metazoa; phylum Chordata; class Mammalia; order Afrosoricida; family Chrysochloridae; genus Chrysochloris; species Chrysochloris asiatica. The sequence continues at coordinate 6,201,730 of NW_006408670.1, forward strand.
TGGACTCATCTTCCATGTAGCTAGCTCTCTGTACATGGATATGTTGGACTGATTTGCCAAGTGGGTAGCTCTCTGTATGTTAACATATTGGACTTTCTTGCCATGTAGGTAGCTCTCAGGATATGTACACTTTGGACTCATTGGCCATGAAGCTTGATCTCTGTATATGGAAATGAAGCAGTACTCTGCCATGTAGCGAGCTCTCAGTATTTGGACATTTCAGACTTGTCTGTCATGTAGCTAGCTCTCTGTACTAGATATGTTGGACTGATCTGCCAAGTTGGTAGCCATCTGTAAATGAAAATATTGGACTTGTCTACCATGTAGCTAGTTCTCAGTATATGGAAACATTGGACACATCTTCCATGTAGCTAGAACTCTGTATATGGAAATGTTGCACTACCTTGCCACTTACATAGCTCTCTGTATAGGGACATTTTGGACTCGTCTGCCATGTCCTAGCTCTCTGTACATGGATATGTTGGACTGATCTGCCAAGTAGGTAGCTCTCTGTATGTAAACAAATTGGACTTGTTTGCCATGTAGCTACCAGTATATGGACACGTTGGACACCTCTGCCATGTAGCTTGAACTCTGTATATAGAAATGTTGCACTATGATGCCATGTAACTAGCTCTCTGTATATAGACAAGATGGACTCATCTGCCTGGTAGCTAGTACTCTGTATATGGAAATGTTGTGTTACCCTGTCATGAAGCTCGCTTTCTGTATATGGACATTTTAGACTCATCTGCCATGTAACTAGCTCTCTGTACATGGATATGTTGGACCAATCTGCCAAGTAGGTAGCTCACTGTATATTAACACATTGGACTTGCCTGCCATGTAGCTAACTCTCAGTATATGGACATGTTGGACACATCTGCCATATAGCTAGCTCTCTGTATATGTATATGTTACACTGATCTGCAAAGTATGTAGCTCTCTGTATATGAACATATCGGACTTGTCTGCCCTGTAGCTAGCTCTCAGTATATGGACATGTTGGACTCATGTACCATGTAGCTAGTACCCTGTATATGGACATGTTGGTCTGCTCTGCCATGTAGATAGTTCCCTGTGTATGGGCATGTTGGACACATCTGCCATATACCTAGAACTCTGTATATGGCAATGTTGCATTACTCTGTCATGTAGCTAGCTCTCTGTATATAGACAAGTTGGACTCATTTGCCTTGTACTTAGAACTCTGTATATGGAAATGTTTCACTATCCTGTCATGTAGCTAGGTCTCTGTATATGGAAATATTGGACACGTCTGCGATACAGCTAGCTCTCTGTACATGGATATGTTGGACTGATCTGCCAAGTAGGTAGCTCCCTGTATATGAACATATAGGACTTGTCTGAACTGTAGGTGGCTCTCTGTATATGGTTACACAACTGTATTGGACAAAACTGCCATGTAGTTACTACCCTGAATATGGACATGTTTGCCTACTCTGACATGTAGCTAGCTCTCCGTATATGGACACTTTGGACACATCTGCCATGTAGCTAGAACTGTGTATATGGAAATGTTGCACTACTTTGCCATGTAGCTAGCTCTCTGTATATAGACAAGTAGGACTCATCTGCCTTGTTGCTAGAACTCTCTATATAGAAATGTTCCACTACCCTGCCATGTGGCTAGCTCTCTGTATATGGACATTTTTGACTCATCTGCCATGTAGCTAGCTCTCTGCACATGGATATGTTGGACTGATCTGCCAAGTAGGTAGTGCTCTGTATATGAACATATTGGACTTGTCTGCCATGTAGCTAGCAGTATATATACACATTGAACACATCTGCCACGAACCTTAAATCTGTTTATGGAAATGATGCACTACTCTGCCATGTAGCTAGGTCTCTGTATATAGAAAAATTGTACTCATCTGCCTTATAGCAAGAACTCTGTATATGGAAATGTTTCACTACACTACCATGTAGGTAGCTCTCTGTATATGGACATTTTGGACTCGTTTGCCATGAAGCTAGCTCTCTGTACTTGTATATGTTGGACTGATCTGCCAAGTGGTATATCTCTGTATATGCACGTATTTGACTTGTCCGCCATTCTATAGGTCTCTGTATATAGACAATTTGGACTCATTTGCCTTGTACTTAGAATGCTGTATATGGAAATGTTGCACTACCCTGTCATGTAGCTAGCTCTGTGTATATGGACATTTTGGTCTCCTCTGCCATGCAGCTAGCTCTCTGTACATGGATATGTTACAATGATCTGCGAAGTAGGTAGTTCTCTGTATATGAATATATTGGACTTGTCTGTCATGTAGCTAGCTCTCTGTATATGGACATTTAGGACTTGTCTGCCATGCAGCTACCTCTCTGTACGTGGAAATGTTGGACTGATCTTCCATGTAGTTAGATCTCTGTATATGAACTTTTTGAACTCATCTACTATGTAGATAGTTCTCAATATATGGACACAATGTACATATCTGCCATGTAGCTAGAACTCTGTATATGGAAATGGTGTTCTACCCTGCCATGTAGCTAGCTCTTGGTATATGAACATTTGGGACTCGTCTGCCATGTAGCTATCTCTCTGTACATAGATATGCTGGACTGATCTGCCAAGTAGGTAGCTCTCTGTATATGAACATATTGGATTTGTCTGCCATGTAAGTGGCTCTCAGTATATGGACACGTTGGACACATCTGCGAATTAGCCACTACCCTGAATATGGACATGTTGGACTACCCTGACATGTAGCTAGATCTCAATATATGGACACGTTGGACACATCTGCCATGTAACTAGAACTCTGTATATGGAAATGGTGCACTACTCTGCCATGTAGCTAGCTCTCTATAGGTACACAATTTGGACTCCTCTGCCTTGTTGCTGGAATTCTGTATATGGAAATATTGCACTACCCTGCCATGTGGATGGCTCTCTGTATATGTACATTTTGGACTCCTCTACAATGTAGCTAGCTCTCTATACAAGGATATGTTGGATTGTTCTGCCAAGTAGGTATATATCTTAATATGAACATATTGGATTTGTCTGCCATGTAGTTGGCTCTCAGTATATGGAAATGTTGGACACATCTCCTATGTAGCTTGTTGTTGTCAGGTGCCATCGAATCGGAACCAACTCATAGCGATCCAATGCACAGCAGTACGAAACAATGTCTGATCCTGGGCCAACCTCACTACCGCTGCCACACCTGAGTCCATCAATGATGCCACCTGGCCAATCCATCTCATTAGAGGTCTTCTTTTGCTCTGACCCTCAACCTTACCCAGCATGACATCCTTCTCCAACAATTGTTTCTTCCAGAAAATATGTCCAAAGTATGAGAGACAAAGCTTAGCCATCCTGGCCTTCAAGGAGCACTCTGGCTGCACTTCTTCCAAAACAGATCTATTGGTTCTTTTGGCAGTCCATG
>NW_006408670.1:6206847-6213403 GCF_000296735.1 Chrysochloris asiatica
ACTACTCCGCTATGTACCTAGCTCTCTGAGTATGGACATGTTGGACACATCTTCCATATATGTAGAACTGTGTATATGGAAATTTTGCATTACGCTGTCATGTAGCTAGCTCTTTGTACATAGACAAGTTGGACTGATTTGCCTTGTTCCTAGAACTCTCTATATGGAAATGTTTCCCTATCCTGTCATGTAGCTAGCACCATCTATGTGGACATTTTCGACATGTCTGCCATATAGCTAGCTCTCTGTACATGGATATGTTGGGCTGATCTGCCACGTAGATAGCTCTCTGTATAAGAACATCTTGGACGTGTCTGCCATGTAGATAGCTCTCAGTATATGGACACGTTGGAAACATCTGCAATATAGCTAGAACTCTGAATATGGATATGTTGGAGTAATCTGCCATGTAGCTAGCTCTCTGTATATAGACAATTTGTACTCATCTGCCTTGTAGCTAGAACTCTGTATATGGAAATGTACTGCCTTGCCATGTAGCTAGCTCTCTGTACATGGACATTTTGGTCTCGTCTGCCATGTAGCTAGCTCACTGTACATGGGTATGTTTGACTGATCTGCCAAGTAGGTAGCTCTCTTTATATGAACATATTGGACTTGTCTGCCCTGTAGTTGGCTCTCTGTATATGGACATGTTGGACACATCTGCCATGTAGCTACTAACCTGAATATGGACATGTTGAACTTCTCTGCCATGTACCTAGCTTTCAGTATATGGACACGTTGGACACATCTGCCATGTAGCTCAAACTCTGTATATGGAAATGTTTCACTATTCTTCCATGTAGCTAGCACTATGTATATGGACATTTTTGACTCATCTGCCATGTTGCTAGCTCTCTGTACATGACTATGTTTGATTGATCTGCCAAGAAGGTAGCTCTCTGTATATGAACATTGAGGAATTGTCTGCCACGTAGGTAGCTCTCTGTATATGAACACCTTTGACACATCTGTCATGTAGCTGGAACTCAGTACATGGAAATGTTGTACTACCCAGCTATGTAGCTAGCACTATGTATATGGACATTTTGGAATCATCTGTCATGTAGCTAGCTCTGTGTACATGGATATATTGGACTCATTTGCCAATTAGGTAGCTCTCTGTATATGAATATATTGAACTTGTCTGCCCTGTAGGTGGCTCTCAGCATATAGACAAGTTCTACATATCAGGCATGTAGCTAGAACGCTGAATATGGCCTTGTTGGACTACTCTGCCATGTAGAAAGCTCTCTGTACATGGATATGTTGGACTGATCTGCCAAGTAGGTAGTTCTTTGTATATCAATATATTGGATTTTTCTGCCATGTAGGTGGCTCTCAGTATAGGAAAAGTTGGACATTTCTGGCATGTAGCTAGAACTCTGTATATGGAAATGGTGCGCTACTCTGCTATGCAACTATCTCTCTGTATATAGACAAGTTGGACGTATATGCCTTGTTGCTAGAACTCTGTATATGGAAATGTTGCCTACCCTGCCATGTGGCTAGGTCTCTGTATATGGACATTTTGGACTCGTCTGCCATGTAGCTAGCTCTCTGTACATAGATATGTTGGACTGATCTGCCAAGTAGGTATATCTCTTGATATGAACATATTGGACTTGTCTGCCATGTAGGTGGCTCTCAGTATATGAACACGTTAGACACATCAACCGTGAAGCTAGTACCCTGAATATGGACATGTTGAACTACTCTGCTATGTAGCTTGCTCTCAGTATATGGACACGTTGGACACATCTGCCTAATAGCTGTAATTCTGTACATGGGAATGTTGCACTACCCTAACAGGTAGTTAGAACTCTATATATAGACAGGTTGGACTCATCTGACTTGTAGCTAGAAATGTGTGTATGGCAATGTTGCCCTACACTGTCATTTAGCTAGCTTTCTGTATATGGACATTTTAAACTCGTATTCCATGACACTAGCTCTGGAAAATGGATATGTTGGACTGATTTGATAAGTAGGTAGCTCTCTGTAAATGAACATATTGGACTTGTCTGCCGTGTAGGTGGCTCTCAGTATATGGACACGTTGGACACAACTGCCATGTAGCTAGTACCCTGAATATGAACTTGTTGGACTGCTCTGCCATGTAGCTAGCTCTCAATGTATGGACACTTTGGATAGGTCTGCCATGTAACTAGAACTCTGTATATGGAAATGTTGAACAACCCTGCCATGCAGTTAGATCTCTGTGTATAGACAAGTTGGACTCATCTGCCTTGTACGTAAAACTCTGTATATGGAAATGTTTCACTACACTTCCATGTAGCTAGCTCTCTGTATATGCACATTTTGGACTCTTCTGCCATGTAGCTAGCTCTCTGTACATGGATATGTTGGACTGATCTGCCAAGACGGTAGCTCTCTGTATATGAACATATTGGACTTCTCTGCCATGAAGTTGGCTCTCAGTATATGGAAAAGTTGGATATATAAGTCATGTAGCTAGTACCCTGAATATGGACATGTTGAACTACCCTGCTTTGTAGCTCGCTTTCAATATATGGACACGTTGGACACATCTGCCTAATAGCTATAACCCTGTATATGGAAATGTTGCACTACCCTGCCATTTAGCTACCTCTCTGTATATGGACATTTTAGACTTGTCTTCCATATAGTTAGGTCTCTTTACATGGATATGTTGGACTCCTTTGATAAGTAGGTCGCTCTCAGTATATGAACATATTGGACTTGTCTGCCATGTAGGTGGCTCTCAGTATATGGACACGTTGGACACATCTGCCATGTAGCTAGTACTCTGAACATGGACTTGTTGGACTGCTCTGCCATATAGCTAGCTCTCAATGTATGGACACATTGGATACATCTGCCATGTACCTCGAACTCGGTATATTGAAATGTTGTACTACCCTGCCATGTAGCTAGCTCTCTGTATATGGACATTTTGGACTCATATCCCATGTGGCTAGCTCTGTGTGCATGGATATGTTGGACTGATCTGCCAAGTAGGTAGCCCTCTGTATATGAACATATTGGACTTGTCTGCCATGTAACTAGCAGTATATGGACACGTTGAACACGTCTGCCATGTAGCTTAAACTCTGTATATGGAAATGTTGCACTACGATGCCATGTAGCTAGCTCTCTGTACATGGATATGTTGGGCTGATCTGCCAACTAGGTAGCTCTCAGTATATGAATGTATTGGCTTGTCTGCCATGTCGCTAGCTCTCAGTATATGGACATGTTGGACACATCTGCCATGTAGCTGGAACTCTGTATATGGAAATCATGCACTTCGCTGCCCTGTAGCTATCTCTCTGTATATGAACACTTTGGGATCGTCTGCCATGTAGCCAGTTCTCTGTACATGGATATGTTGGACTGATCTGCCAAGTAGGTGGCTCTCTGTACATGAACATATTGGACTTGTCTGCCATGTAGGTAGCTCTCTGTATATGAACACTTTGGGATCGTCTGCCATGTAGCCAGTTCTCTGTACATGGATATGTTGGACTGATCTGCCAAGTAGGTGGCTCTCTGTACATGAACATATTGGACTTGTCTGCCATGTAGGTAGCTCTCTGTATATGGACAAGTTGGACTCATCTGAGTTGTAGCTAGAACTGTGTATATAGAATTGTTGCACCACAATGCTATGTAACTAGGTCTCTGTATATGCACAATTTGTACTTGTCTGCCATGTAGTTAGCTCTCTGTTCATGGATATGTTGGACTGATCTGCCAATTAGGTAGCTCTCTGTATATGAACTTTTTGGACATGTCTGCCATGTAGCTAGCTCTCTGTATATGGACATATTGGAATCATCTGCCATGTAGCTAGTACCCTGTATATGAACATTTTGGAGTACTCTGCCATGTAGCTCGCACTCAGTATATGAACACTTTGGACTCTTCTGCCACGTAGTTTGCTTTCTGTATATAGACATTTTGGACTCATCTGCCATATATTTAGCTCTCTGTACATGCATATGTTGGAGTGATCTGCCATGTAGGTAGCTATCTGTACATGAACAAATTTGACTTGTCTGCCATATAGCTAGCTCTCGCTATATGGACGTGTTGGACTGATCTGCCATGTAACTAGTACCCTGTATATACACATGTTGGACTACTCTGCCATGGAGCTAGCTCTCATTATTTGTACACGGTGGACACATGAGGCATGTAGCTAGAACTCTGTATATATAAATGTTGCAGTACTTTACCATGTAGCTAGCTCTGTGTATATAGATAAGTTGGAGTCATCTGCCTTGTAGCTAGGACACTGTATATGGAAATAATACATTACCCTGTCATGTAGCTAGCTCTCTGTATATGGACATTGTGGACTCGTCTGCCATGTAGCTTGCTCTCCGTACATGGATATTTTGGACTGACCTGCTATGTAGGTAGCTCTCAGTATATGGATACGTTGGACATATCTGCTATGTAGGTAATACTCTGTATATGGAAATGTTGCACTATTCTACCATGTAGCTAGCTCGCTGTATATAGACAAACTGGACTCATTTGCCTTGTAGCTAGAACTCTGTATATGGAAATGTTGCACTACCCTGCCATGTATATAGCTCTCTGTATATGGACATTTTCGACTCTTCTGCCATGTAGCTAGTTCTCTGTACATGGATATGTTGCACCGATCTGCCAAGTAGGTAGCTTTCTGTATAGTAATATATTGGACTTGTCTGTCATGTAGGTAGCTCTCAATATATGGACACCTTGGACACATCTGCCATGTAGCTAGAACTCTGTATATGGAAATGTTGCACTTCCCTGCCATGTAGCTAGCTCTCTGTACATGCATATGTTACTCTTGACTGAGAAATAGGTAGCTCTCTGTATATGAACATATTGGACTTGTGTGCCATGTAGCTAGCTCTCAGTGTATGAACACTTTGGACTCAATTGCCATGTAACTTCAACTCTGTATATGGAAAAGATATACTACTCTACGATATAGCTAGCTCTCTGTGTATGGACATTTTGGACTCGTCTGATATGTATGTAGCTCTCTTTGCATGGATATTTTGGACTATTCTGCCATGTAGCTAGCTCTCAATATATGGACAAGTTAGACACATCTGCAATGTAGCTAGAACTCTGTATATGGAAATGCTGCCCTACCCAACATGTAGTTAGATTCCTGTATATAGACAAGTTGGACTCATCTGCCTTGTAGCTAGAACTCTGTATATGGAAATGTTTCACTTCCCTGCCATGTAGCTAACTCGCTGTATATGGTCATTTTGGACTCATCTTCCATGTAGCTAGCTCTGTGTACATGTATATGTTGGACTGATCTGTGAAGTATGTAGCTCTCTATATATGAAAATATTGGACTTGTCTGCCCTGTAGTTGGATCTCAGTATATGGACACATTGGACACATCTGCCTTGTAGCTAGAACTCTGTATATGGAAATGTTGCAATACTCTGCCATGTAGCTAGCTCTCTGTAAATAGACAAGTTGGACTCAACTGCCTTGTACCTACAACTCTGTATATGGAAATGTTGCACTGCCCTGCCATATGGCTAGCTCTCTATATATGGACATTTTGGACTCCTCTGCCATGTAGCTTGCTCTCGGTATAGGGATATGTTGGACTGATCTCACAAGTAGGTAGCTCTCTGCATATGAACATATTGGACTTGGATGCCATGTAGCTAGCTCTCAGTATATGAACACCTTTGAAATATCTGTCATGTAGCTAGAACACAGTATATGGAAATTTTGCACTACACTGCTTTGTAGTTCGCTCTCTGTACACAGATATGTTGGACTGATCTTTCAAGTATATAGCTCTCTGTATATGAATATATTGGACTTGTCTGCCATGAAACTGTCTCTCAGTATATGGACAAGTTGGACACATCTGCCATGTAGCTTGTACCCTGAATATGGACATGTTGTACTACTCTGCAATGTAGCTAGCTCTCAGTATAGGGACACATTGGACATATCTGCCATGTAGCTAGAATTCTGTTAGCTCTCTGTATATGACATTTTGGACTCGTCTGCCATGTAGCTAGATCTCTATACATTGATATGTGGACTGATCTGTCAGGTAGGTAGTTCTCTGTATATGAACATATTGGACTTGTCTGTCATTTAGATAACTCTCTGTATATGACATGTTGAACTCATTTGCCATTTAGCTAGTAGCCTGTATATGGACATGTTGGACTATTCTACCATGTAGCTAGCTCTCAGTATATGGACACATTGGACAAATCTGCAATATACCTAAAACTCTATATATGGAAATGTTGCACTACTCTGCCATGTAGCTAGCTCTCTGTACATGGATATGTTGGACTGATCTGCCAAGTTGTTTGCTCTCTGTATATGAACATATTATACTTGTCTGCCATGTAGCTAGGTCTTAGTATATGGACACGATGGACTCATCTGCCATGTAGCTAGTACCCTGTATATGGACATGATGGACTACTCTGCCTTTTCGCTAGCTCTCAGTATATGGATATGTTGGACACATCTGCCATGTAGCTAGAACTCTGTATATGGAAATATTGTACTA
>NW_006408670.1:6213503-6219088 GCF_000296735.1 Chrysochloris asiatica
AAGTTGGACTCATCTGCCTTGTAGCTAGAACTCTGTATATGGAAATGTTGCACTACCCTGCTATGTAGCTATCTCTCTGTATATGGGCATTTTGAACTTGTCTGCCATGTAGCTAGCACTCTGTGAATGGATATGTTCGACTGATCTGCCAAGTAGGTAGCTCTATGTATATGAACGTATTGGACTTGTCTGTCATGTAGCTAGCTCTCTATATATGGACACTATGGACTCATCTACCATGTAGCTTGAACTCTGTATATGGAAATGATGCACTACTCTGCCATGTAGCTAGCTCTCTGTATATGGACATTTTTGACTCGTCTGACATGCAACAAGCTCTCTGTGCATGGATATTTTGGATTGATCAGCCAAAAATATCTAGCTCTCAGTATAGGGACATGTTGGACACATCTGCCATGTAGCTAACACTCTGTACATGGAAATGTTTTATTACCCTGCCCTGTAGCTAGCTCTCTGTATATGACATTTTGTACTTGTCTTTCACATAGCTAGCTATCTATACATGAATATGTTGGACTGATCGGTCAAGTAGGTAGCTCTCTGTACATGAACATAATGGACTTGTCTGTCATTAAGATAACTCTCAGTATATGACATGTTGAACTCATCTTCCATGTAGCTAGCTCTCAGTATATGGACATGTTCGACTTATCTGCCATGTATCTTGAACTCTGTATATAGAAATGTTGCACTACTCTGCCATGTAGCTACCTCTCTGTATATGGACATTTTGAACTTGTCTGCCATGTGGCCAGCTATCTGTGCATGGATGTGTTGGACTGAACTGCCATGTAGGTAGCTCTCTTTATATGAACTTATTGGAGTTGTCTGACATGTATCTAGCTCTCTCTATATGGACATGTTGGACTCATCAGGTATGTAGCCAGCTCTCTCTGTGTAAACATGTTGGACTCATCTGCCTTGTAGATAGTCCTCTATATATACACATGTAGGACTCATATGCCATGTAGCTAACTCTCATTTAATGTACACGTAGGAATCATCTGTCATGTAGCTAGTACTCTGTATATGAACATGTTGGACTCATCAGCCATGTAGCCAGCACTTTCTGCATGAACATGTTGGACTCATCTGCCTTGTACCAGGTCCCCTATATATACACATGTTGGACTCATTTGCCATGTAGCCAACTCTCAGTATATGGATATTTAGGACTCTTCTGCCATGTAGCTAGAACTCTGTATATGGAAATGTTGGACTACTCTGCCATGTAGCTACATCTCTGTATATGGACATGTTTGACTCGTCTGCCATGTAGCTAGCTGACTTGCATGAATATGATGGACAGATTTAACATGTAGGTAGCTCTCTGTATATGAACATATAGGAATTGTCTGCCATGCAGCTAACTCTCTGTATATTGACATGTCCTCATCAGCCATGTAGCTAACTCTCCGTATATAGACATCTTGGATTAATCTCCCATGTAGCTAGTACTCTGTATATGGACATGTTGGACTACTCTGCCAAGTAGCTAGAACTCTGTATATGGAAATGTTGGGCCCATCTCCTGGTAGCTGGAGCTCTGAATATGGTAATGTTGCACTACTGTGCCATAGAGCTAGCTCTCTATATATGGTTACGTTGGACTCATCTGTCATGTATCTAGCTCTCTGTGCATGGATAAGTTTGACTGATCTGCCATGTATGTAGCTTTCTGTTTTAGAACTTATTGGACGTGTGTGACATGTAGCTATCTCACTGTATATGGACAAGTTGTACTCATCAGCCATGTAGCCAACTGTCTCTGTATGAACATGTTGGACTCATCTGCCTTGTAGCTACTCCTCTATATATACACATGTTAGGCTCATCTGCCATGTACCTAATTCTCAGTATATGGACATGTTGGACTCAGCTGCCATGTAGCTAGGAACCCGTATATGGGCATGTTGGTCTACTCTGCCATGTAGCTAACTCTCATTATATGGACATGTTGGACTCATCTGCCATGTAGCTATAGCTTTGTATATGGAAATTTTGGACTACTCTGCCATGTAGATAGGTCTCTGTATATGGACATTTTTGACTCGTCTGCCATAGAGCTAGCTCTCTGTGCATGGATATGATGGACAGATCTACCATGAAGGTAGGTTTCTGTATAAGAACATATAGGAATTGTCTGTGATGCAGCTAGCTCTCTACATTGACATGTTTGCCTCATCAGACATGTAGCTAACTCTCAGTATATAGACATCTTGGACAATTCTGCCATGTAGCTAGTACTCTGTATTTTGACATGTTGGACTACTCTGCCAGGTAGCTAGATCTCAGTATATGAATACATTGGACTCATCTCCAGGTAGCTAGAGCTCTGAATATGGAAATGTGGCACTATGGTGCCATGTAGCTAGCTCTCTATATATGGTCACGTTGGACTCATCTGCCTTGTTGCTAGTCCTCTCTATATATACATGTTGGACTCATGTGCCATGTAACTAACTCTCAGGTTATGGACATGTTGTACTTATTTGCCATGTAGTTAGAACTCTGTATTTGGACATATTGGACTACTCTGCCATGTAGCTAGCTCTCAGCATATGGACACATTGGATTCATCTGCCATGGAGCTAGAACTCGGTATATGGACATGTGGGACTCATCAGCTATGTAGCCAGCTCTCTCAGTATGAACATGTTGGACTCATCTGCCTTGAAGCTAACTCTCAGTGTATGGACATTTTGGACTCATCTGCCATGTAGCTACTACTCTGTATTTGAACATGTTGGAGTACTCTGACATGTAGCTAGCTCTCAGTATATGCCCTCGTTGGACTCATCTGCCATGTAGCTAGAACTCTTTATATGGAAATGTTGCACTACTGTAAATGTAGCTAACCCTCTGTATATGGATATTTTGAACTCGTGTGTCATGTAGCTTGCTCATTGTGCATAGATATGTTGGACTGACCTGCCATGTAGGAAGATCTCTGTATATGAACATATTGGATATGTCTGCCATATAGGTCGCTGTCAGTATATGGACATGTTAGAATCATCAGCCATGAAGGCAGCTCTCTCTGTATGAACATGTTGGACTCATCTGCTTAATAGCTTGTCCTGTAAATATACACATGTTGGATTCATCTGCCATGTAGCTATCTCTCAGTATAGGGACATGTTGGACTCATCTGCCATGTATCTAGAACTCTGTATATTGAAATGTTGCACTACTCTGTCATGTAGCTCGCTCTCTGTGTATGGATATTTTGGTCTCCTCTTCCATGTAGCTAGTTCTCTGTGCATGGACATGTTGGACTGCTCTGCCATGTAGGCAGCTCCTTGTATATGAACATATTGGACTTGTATTCCATGTAGCTAGCTCTCTGTATATGGACATGTAGGACTCATCTACCATGTAGCCAGCTCTCTCTGTATGAACATGTTGGTCTCATCTGCCTTGTAGCTAGTCCTCTAAATATACACATGTTGGACTCATCTGCCAAGTAGCTAACTCTCAGTATATGGACATGTTGGACTCATCAGCCATGTAGCTAGTATTCTGTATATGAATATGTTGGACTACTCTGACATGTAGCTAGCTCTCAGTATAAGGACACGTTGAAATCATCTGCCATATAGCTAGAACTCTGTATTTGGAAATATTGCACTACCCTGCCATGTAGCTAGCTCTCTGTTTATGCACATTTTGGACTTCTGCCATGTAGCTAGCTCTCTGTGCATGGATATCTTGTACTGATCAGTCATGTACTTAGCTCTTTGTATATCAACATATTCGACTTGTCTGCCATGTAGCTACCTATCTGTATATGGACATGTTGGACTCATCTTCTGTATGAACATGTTGGACTCATCTGCCTTGTAGCCAGTCCTCTATATATACACAAGTTGGACTCATCTACTATGTAGCTAATTTTCAGTATATGGTCATGTTAGACTCATTTGCCATGTAGCTAATATTCTGCATATGTACATGTTGGACTACTCTGCCATGTAGCTAGCACTCAGTATATGGTCACATTGGACTCATCTTCCATGTAGCTAGAACTCTGTATATAGAAATGTTGCACTACTCTGCCATGTAGCTAGCTCTCTCTATATGTAAATTTTGCAATCGTCTGCAATGTAGCTGTATATCTGTCCATGGATATGTTGGACTGATCTGCCATGTAGGTAGCTCTCTGTATATGAACTTATTGGACTTGTCTTACATGTATCTATCTCTCTGTATTTGGACATGTTGGACTCATCAGCCATGTAGCCAGTTATCACTATATGAGCATGTTGAACTCATCTGCCTTATAGATACTCTTCTCTATATATACATGTTGGACTCACCTGCCATTTAGTTAACTCTCAGTATATGGACACGTAGGACTCATCTGCCATGTAGCTAGTACTCTGTCTATGGACATGTTGGACTACTCTCCCATGTAGCTAACTCTAATTATATGTACACGTTGGACTCATCTGCCATGTAGTTAGAGCTCTGTATATGGAAATGTTGCAATACTCTGCCATGTAGCTAGCTCTCTGTATATGGACATTTTGGATTCGTCTGCAATGTAGCTAGCTCTTTGTGCATGGATATGATGGGCAGATCTGCCATATAGGTAGATCTCTGTATATGAACATATTGGACTTGCCTGGCATGTAGCTAGCTCTCTTTATATGGACATGTTGGACTCATCAGCCTGTAGCCAGATATCTCTGTATGAACATGTTGGACTCATCTGCCTTGAGCTAGTCTTCTATATATACTTTTATTGTACACTTATGTAGCTAACTCTCAGTATGTAGACATGTTGGACTCTTCTGCCATGTAGCTAGTACTCTGTATATGGACACGTTGGACTTATCTGGCATGTAGCTAAAACTCTTTATATGGAAATGTTGCACTACTATGCCATGTAGCTGGCTCTCTATATTTGGACTTTTTAGACTTGTCTGCCATGTAGCTATCTATCTGTGCTTGGATACATTGGACAGAACTGACATGTAGGTAGCTCTATGTATATGAACATATTGATCTTGTCTGTCATGTAGCTAGCTTTCTGTATATGGATATGTTGGACTCATCAGGTATCAAGCCAGCTCTCTCTGTATGAACATGTTGGACTCATCTGCCTTGTAGCTAATCCCCTATATATACACATGTTGGAATCATCTGCCATGTAGCTAACTCTCATTATATGAACACGTTGGGCTCATCTGCCATGTAGCAATTACTCTGTATATGGACATGATGGATTACTCTGATATGTAGTTAACTCTCAGTATTTGGACAAGTTGGACTCATCTGCCATGTCGCTAGTACTCTGTATATGGATATGTTGAACTACTCGACAATGTAGCTAGCTCTCAGTATATGGACATGTTGGACTCATCTACCATCTAGGTCGAACTCTGTATACAGAAATTTTGTATTACTGTGCCACGTCGTTAGCTCTCTGTATATGTATATTTTGTATTTGTCTGCCATGTAGCTAGCTCTCTGTGCATAGATATGTTGGAGTGATCTGCCATGTGGGTAGCTCTCTGTATATGAACTTATTGGACTTGTCTGACATGTAGCTAGCTCTC
>NW_006408670.1:6219705-6220907 GCF_000296735.1 Chrysochloris asiatica
TCATCTGCCATGTAGCTAACTCTCAGTATATGGACATGTTGGATTCATCTGCCATGTAGCTAGTACTCTGTGTATTTATATGTTGGACTACTCTTCCATGTAGCTAGCTTTCAATATATGGACATGTTGGACTCATAGGCCATGTAGCTAGAACTCTGTATATGGAAATGTTGCAATCCTCTGATATGTAGCTAGCTCTCTGTATATGGACATGTTGAACTACTCTGCCATATAGCTACTTCTTAGTATATGGACATGTTGGACTGTGTATGGATATGTTGGACTAATCTGCCATGTAGGTAGCTCTCTGTATATGAGCATAGTGGACTTGTCTGATATGTAGCTTTCTCTCTATATATGGACATGTTGGACTCATCAGCCATGCAGACAGCACTCTCTGTATGAATATGATGGATTCATCTGCCTTGTATCTAGTCCTCTATATATACACATGTTGGACTCATCTGCCATGTAGCCAACTCTGAGCATATGGACATGTTGGACTCATCGGCTATGAAGCTAGTACTCTGTACATGGGCATGTTGGACTACTCTGCCATGTAGCTAGCTCTCTGTATATGGACATTTTGGACATGTCTGCCATGTAGCCAGCTCTCTCTGTATAAATATGATGGACTCATCTGCCTTGTAGCTAGTCCTCTATATTTACACATGTTGGACTCATCTACCATGTAGTTAACTCTCAGTATGTGGACATGTTGGACTAGTCTGTCAAGTAGCTGGCTCTCTGTATATAGACACGATGGACTCAACTGCCATGTAACTAGAACCCTGTATATGGAAATTTTGCACTACTCTGTTATGTAGCTACCTCTCTGTATATGGATATTTGGGGCTCGTATGCCATGTAGCTAGCTCTCTGTGCATAGATATGCTGGAATGATCTGCCATGTAGCTAGCGCTCTGTATATGGACATGTTGGACTCATCAGCTATGCAGCCAGCTCTCTCTGTATGAACATGATGGAGTCATCTGCCCTGTAGCTAGACCTCTATATATACATGTTGGACACATCTGCCATGTAACTAGTACTCTGTATATGGAAATGTTACACTACTCTGTCATGAATCTTGCTCTCTGCATATGGACATTTTGGACTCTTCTGCCGTGTCCATAGCTCTCTGGGCATGGATATGTTGAACTGATCTGCCATGTAGGTAGCTCTCTGTATATGAACATATG
>NW_006408670.1:6221007-6227033 GCF_000296735.1 Chrysochloris asiatica
TGTTGGACTCATCAGCCATGTAGCCAGCTCTATCTGTATGAACATGTTGGACTCATCTGCCTTGTAGTTAACTTTCAGTATATGGACATGTTGGAATAGTCTGTCATGTAGCTTGTAGCTAGCTCTCAGTATATAGACACGATGGACTCAACTACCATATAACTAGTACTCTGTATATGGAAATGTTGCACTACTCTGTCATGTAGCTAGCTCTCTGTATATGGACATTTTGGGCTCGTATGCCATGTAGCTAGTACTCTGTATATGGAAATGTTGTACTACTCTGTCATGAAGCTAGCTCTCTGCATAGGGACATTTTGGACTCGTCTGCCATGTCCCTAGCTCTCTGTGCATGGATTTGTTGGACTGTTCTGCCATGTAGGAAGCTCTCTGTATATGATCATATTGTACTTGTCTGCCACGTAGCTAGATCTCTGTATATGTAAAGGTTGGACTCATCAGCCATGTAGCCAGCTCTCTCTGTATGAACATATTCGACTCATGTGCCTTTTTGTTAGTCCTCTATATATACATATATTTGACTCATCTGCCATGTAGCTAACTCTCAGTATATGGACATGTTGTACTCATCTGCCATGTAGTTAGTACTCTGTATATGCACATCTTGGACAACTTTGCCATGGAGCTAGCTCTCAGTATATGGACACGTTGGACTCATCTGCCATGAAGCTAGAACTCTGTATATGGAATTGTTGCACTACACTGCCATGTAGCTAGCTCTCTGTATATGGACATTTTGGACTCGTCTGCCATGTAGTCACCTGACTCTGGATGAACATGTTGGATTCATCTACCTTGTACCTAGTCCTCTATATATACACATGTTGGACTCAACTGCCAGTTAGTTAAATCTCAGTATATCGACATGTTGAACTAGTCTGTCATGTAGCTAGCTCTCAGTATATAGACACGATGGACTCAACTGCCATATAGTTAGAATTCTGTATATGGAAATGTTGCACTACTCTGTCATGTAGCTAGCTCTCTGTATGTGGACATTTTGGACTTGTCTGCCATGTAGCTAGCTCTCTCTGCATGGATATGTTGGACTGATCTGCCATGTAGGTAGCTCTCTGTATATGGACATGTTGGACCCATGCAGACATGTAGCTAACTCTCATTATGTGACATGTTGGATTCACCTGCCATGTAGCTAGTACTCTGTATATGGACATGTGGAACTACTCTGCCATGTTGTTAGCTCTCGGTATTTGGACACGTTGGACTCATTTGCCATGAAGCTAGAACTCTATGTATGAAAATGTTGCACTACTATGCCATGTAGCTGGCTTTCTATATGTAGATTTTTAGACTTGTCTGCCATGTAGCTATCTATCTGTGCATGGATACATTGGACAGAACTGGCATGTAGGTAGCTCTCTATATATGAACGTATTGGACTTATCTGTCATGTACCTAGCTTTCTGTATATGGAAATGTTCTACTAATCTGCCATGAAGCTAGCTCGCTGTATATGAATATATGGGACTGGTCTGCCATGTAGCTAGCTGTCAGTTTATGGACATGTTGGTCTCATCAGCCATGTAGCCTTCTCTATCTGTATGAATATGTTCAACTCATCTGCCTTTTAGATATTCCTCTAAATATACACATGTTGGACTCATCTGCCATGTAGCTAGCTCTCAATATATGGACACGTTGGACTCATCTGCCATGTAGCTAGATCTCTGTATATGGAAATATTGCAATACTCTGACATGTAGCTGTATATGGTCAATTTGGACTAGTCTGCCATGTGGCTAGCCCTCTTTGCATATATATGCTGGTCTGATCTGCCAAGTCGGTAGCTCTCTGCATATGAACTTATGGGACTTGTGTACCAAGTAACTAGCTCTCAGTATATGGACATGTTGGATTCATCTGCCATGTAGCTAGTACTCTGTATATGGACATGGTGGACTACTTTGTCCTGTAGCTAGCTCTCAGTATATGGACACTTTGGACTCATCTGCCATGTAACTGGCTCTCAGTATATGCAAACGTTGGGCTCATCTACCATGTAGCTAGATATCTGTATATGGAAATGTTGCACTACTCTGCCATGTAGCTAGGAATCTTTATATCGACATTTTGGATTCATTTGCCATGAAGCTAGCTCTCTGTGCATGGATATGTTGGACACATTTGCCATGTAGGTAGCTCTCTGTATATGAAAATATAGGCCTTGTCTGCCATGTAGGATCTGTCAGTATATGGACCTGTTGGACTCATCAGCCATGTAGCCAGCTCTGTCTGTATGAATATGTTCGACTCATCTGTCTTGTAGCTAGACCTCTAAATATACACATGTTGGACTCATCTGCCATGTAACTAACTCTCAGTATGTGGACATGTTGGAGTCATCTGGCAAGTAGCTAGTACTCTGTATATGGAAATGTTGCACTGCTCTGCCATGTAGCTAGCTTTCTGCATATGGACATTTTGGACTCGTCTGCCATGTTGCTAGCTCTCTGTGCATGGATATGTTGGACTGATCTGCCATGTAGATAGTGCTCTGTGCATGGATATGCTGGACTGATCTGCCACGTAGGTAGCTCTCTACATATGAACATATTGGAATTGTCTACCAAGTAGTTAGCTCACAGTATATGGATATGTTGGATTCATCAGCCATGTAGCCAGCTCTCTCTGTATGAATATGTTTGAATCATCTGCCTTGTAGCTAGCCCTCTAATTATACACATGTTGGTATCATCTGCATAGTAGGTAACTCTCAGTATGTGGACATGTTGGACTCATCTGCCATGTAGCTAGCTCTCAGTATGTGGACACGTTGGACTCATCTGCCATGTAGCTAGAACTCTGCATGTGGAAATGTTGCACTACTCTGCCATGTAGCTAGCTCTCTGTGCATGGATATGTTGGACTGATCTCTGTTCATACAGAGAGTCGCTAGCTCTCTGTATATGGACATGTTGGTCTCATCAGCCATGTAGCCATCTCTCTCTGAAATAGCATGTTGGAATCATCTGCATTTTAGCTAGTCCTCTATATATACATATTGGACTCATCTGCCTTGAAGCTAACTCTCAGTATATGGACATGATGTACTCATCAGCCATGTAGCCAGCTCTCTGTGTACGAACATGTTTAACTCATCTGACTTGAAGCTAATCCTCTATATTTAAATGTTGAACACATCTGCCATGTAGCTAACACTCTGTATATGGACATGTTGGACTACTCTGCCGTGTAGCTAACTCTCAGTATATGGACACGATGGACTCATCTGCCATGTAGCTAGAAATCTGTATATGGAAATGATTCACTACTCTACCATGTAGCTAGCTATCTGTACATGGACAGTTTGGACTCGTCTGCCATGTAGCTAGGTCTCTGTGCATGGATATGTTGGACTGATCTGCCATGTAGGTAGCTCTCAGTATATGAACACATTGGACTTCTCTGCCATGTAGCTTGCTCTCACTTCATGAACATGTTGGTCTCATCAGCCATGTATCCAGCACTCTCTGTATTAGCATGTTGGAATCATCTGCCTTGTAGCTAGTCCTCTATATATACACAAGTTGGACTCATCTGCCATGTAGCTAACTCACAGTACACAAACATGTTGGACTTATCTGCCATGTAGCTAGTATTCTGTATATGGACATGTTGGACTACTCTGCCATATAGCTAGCTCTCAATATATGTACACGTTGGACTCATCTGCCATGTAGCTCTAACTCTGTATATGAAAATGTTGCAGTACTCTGTCGTGTAGCTAGCTCTCTGTATATGGACATTTTGGAATTGTCTGCATGTAGCAAGCTATCTGTGCATAGATATGCTGGACTGATCTGACATGAAGTTAGCTCCCTGTATATGAACATATTGTACTCGTCTACCAAGTAACTAGCTCTTAGTATATGGACATGTTGGACTCATCAGTATGTAGTCAGCTCTCTCTGAGTGAATATATCCGACACTTCTGCCTTGTCAATAGCCCTCTAAATATACACATGTTGGA
Organism: Chrysochloris asiatica; assembly: GCF_000296735.1. NCBI lineage: Eukaryota > Metazoa > Chordata > Mammalia > Afrosoricida > Chrysochloridae > Chrysochloris > Chrysochloris asiatica. Next base: position 6,225,020 of record NW_006408670.1, read on the forward strand.
CTCATCTGATAAGAAGTTCACTCTCAGTATATGGACATGTTGGACTCCTCTGCCATGTAGCTACATCTATGTATATGGATATGTTGGACTACTCTGCCATGTAGCTAGCTCTCTGTATGTGGACACGTTGGACTACTCTGCCATATAGCTAGAGCTCTGTATATGGAAATGTTGCACTACTGTGTCATGTAGCTAGCTCTCTGTATATGGACATGTTGGACTCATCAGCCATATAGCCAACTCACTGCATATCAACATGTTGGACTCATCTGCCTTGTAGTTAACCCTCTAAAAATACACATGTTGAACTCATCTGTCATGTAGCTAACTCTCAGTGTATGGACATGATAGACTCTTCTGCCATGTAGCTAGTATTCCGTATATGGACATGTTGGAGTACTCTCCCATGTAGCTAGCTCTCAGTATATGCACACGTTTTTCTCATCTGCCATGTAGATAGAGCTTTGTATATGGAAATGTTGTACAACTCTGCCATGTAGCTTACTCTCTGTATATGGATATTTTAGACTCGTCTGCCATGTTTCTAGCTCTTTGTGCATGGATATGTTGGACTGATCTGCCATGTAGGTAGCTCCCTGTATATGAACTTATTGGAATTGTCTGCCATTTAGCTAGATCTCTGTATATGGACATGTTGGTGTCATCAGCCATGTAGCCAACTCTCTCTGTATGAACAAGTTGGAATAATCTGCCTTGTAGCTAGACCTCTATATATACATGTTGCAGTCAGCTGCCTTGTAGTTAACTGTCAGTTTATTGAAATGTTGGACTCATCTGCCATTTAACTAGTACTCTGTATATTGACATGTTGGACTACTCTGCCATGTAGCTAACTTTCAGTATATGGACACATTGGTCTTGTCTGCCATGTATGTAGCTCCAAGTATATGGGCATGTTGGACTCTCTGTATGAATATGTTGGACTCATCTACCTTGTAGCTAGCCCTCTAAATATACACATGTTGGACTAATCTGCCATGTAGTTATTACCCTGTATATGGACATGCTGGACCACTCTGCCATGTAGCTAGCTCTCAGTATATGGACAAGTTCGACTCATCTGCATTGTAGGTAGTACTTTGTATATGGAAATGTTGCACTACTCGGCCATGTACCTAGCTCTCTGCATATGAACGTATTGGACTTGTCTACCAATTAACTAGCTCTCAGTATATGGACATGTTGGATTCATCAGCCATGTATCCAGATCTCTCCGTATGAATATGTTCGACTCATCTGCCTTGTAGCTAGCCCTCTAAATATACACAAGTTGGTCTCATATGCCATGTAGCTAACTCTCAGTATATGGACATGTTGGACTCATCTGCCTTGTAGCTAGTACTCTGTATATGACATATTGGACTACTCTGTCATGTAGGTAGCTCTCAGTATATGTCCACGTTGGACTCATCTACCATATAGCTAGAACTCTGCATGTGGAAATAGAGCATTACTCTGCCATGTAGCTAGCTCTCTGTATATGGACATTTTGGATTCATCTGCCATGTTGCTAGCTCTCTGTGCATGGATATTTTGGACTGATCTGCCATGAAGGTAGCTCTCTCTATATGAACATATTGGACTTGTCTGCCATGTAGCTAAATCACTGTATATGGACATGTTCGTCTCATCAGCCATGTATCCAGCTCTCTGTGTATGAGCATGTTGGAATCATCTGCCTTGTAGCTAGACCTCTATATATACATGTTGGATTCATCTGCCATATAGATAACTCTCAGTATATGTACATTTTGGACACATCTGCCATGTATCCAGTTCTCTGTATATGGACATGTTGGACTATGCCATGTAGCTAACTCTCATTTTATGGACACGTTGGGCTCATTTGCCATGTAGCTAGTACACTGTATATGGAAATGTTGGACTACTCTGCCATGTAGCTTGCTCTCAGTTTATGGACATGTTGGACTCATCTGCCATGAAGCTAGAACTCTGTATGTGGAAATGTTGCATTACTCTGCCATGTAGCTAG
>NW_006408670.1:6227253-6233424 GCF_000296735.1 Chrysochloris asiatica
TCTGCCATGTAGCTAACTCTCTGTATATGGATATTTTGGACTTGTCTGCCATGTAGCTAGCTCTCTGTACATGGATCTGTTGGATTGATCTGCCACGTAGGTATCTCTCTGTATATGAACATATTGGACTTGTCTGCCATGTATCTAGCTCTCTGTATATGGACATGTTGAACTCATTAGCCATGTACCGATCTTTCTCTATGAACTTGTTAAACTCAACTGCCATTTAGCTAGTACTCTGTATATGTACATGTTGTACTACTCTGCCATGCAGTTAGCTCTCAGTATATGGACACGTTGGACTCATCTGCCATGTATCTAGAACTCTGTATATAGACATGTTGCACTACTCTGCCATGTAGATAGCTCTCTGTATATGAACATTTTGGACTCATCTGCTATGTAGCTAGCTCACTGTGCATGGATATGTTGGACTGATCTACCATGTAAGTAGTTCTCTGCATATTAAGAAATTGGAGTTGTCTGCAAAGTAGCTAGCTCTGTGTATACGGATATATTGGACTCATCAGCCACGTAGCCAGCTCTCTCTGTTTGGATATGTTGGACTCATCTGCCTTATATATACACAACTTTGACTCATCTTCCATGTAGCTAGCTCTCTGTATATTGACATGTTGGACTACTCTTCCATGTAGCTAACTATCAGTATATGGACACGTTGGACTCATCTGCCATGTAGTTATAACTCTGTCTATGTACAGGTAGGACTCATCAGCCATGTAGCCAGATCTCTCTGTATGAACATGTTGGATTCAACTGCCTTGCAGCTAGTCCTCTATATAGACACATGTTGGACTCATCTTCCATGTAGCTAACTCTCAGTATATGGACACGTTGAACTCATCTGCCATGTAGCTAGAACTCTTTATATGGAAAAGAGGCACTACTCTGCCATGTATGTAGCTCTCGGTATATGGACATTTTGGACTCGTCTGCCATGTAGCTAGCTCTCTGTGCATGGATATGTTGGACTGATCTGCCATATAGGTAGTTCTCTGTTTATGATCATAGTGGTCTTGACTGTCATGTAGGTAGTACTCTGTATACTGACATGTTGGTTTACTCTGCCATGCAGCTAACTCTCAGTTTATGGACACTTTGGACTCATTTGCCATGTAGTTAGTACTCTGTATATGGAAATGTTGGACTACATTGCATTTAGTTAGCTCTCAGTACATGGACACCTTGAACTCATCTGTCATGTAGCTAGAACTCTGTGTAAGGACGTGATGAACTCATCAGCCATACAGCCAGCTCTCTCTGAATAAACATGTTGGACTCATTTGCCTTGTAGCTAGTTCTCTATATACACACATATTGTTCTCATCTGCCATGTTGTGAGCTCTCTGTATATGGACATGGTGGACTCATCTGCCATGTAGTCAGCTCTCTCTGTATGAATACATTGGATTCATCTGCGTTGAGATCCTCCTCTATATATACGCGTGTTGGAATCATCTACCATGTGGCTAACTCTTAATATATGGACGCATTGGACTCATCTGCCATGTAGCTAGAACTCTGTATATGGAAATGTAGCACTACTCTGCCATGTAGCTAGCTCTCCGTATATGGACATTTTTTACTCGTCTGCCATGTTGCTAACTCTCTGTGCATGAATATGTTGTACTGATCTGCCATATAGGTAGCTCTCTGTATATGAACATATTGGACTTGTATGCCATGTAGCTAGCTCTCTGTATGTGGACATGTTGGACTCGTCTGCCACATAGCCATCTCTCTCTGAATGAATACGTTCAACTCAACTGCCTTGAGCCAGTACTCTATATGGACACATGGTAGACTCATCTTCCATGTAGCTAACTCTCAGTATATGCACATGTTGGACTACTCTGCCATGTAGCTAGCTCTCTGTATATGGACATTTTGGACTCGTCTGACATGTTGCTAGCTCTCTGTGCATGAATATGTTGGACTGATCTGCCATGTAGATAGCTCTCTGTATATGAACATATTGGACTTGTATGCCAAGTAGCTAGCTCTCTGTATATGGACATGATGGACTCGTCTACCATATAGCCATCTCTCTCTGTATGAATACATTCAACTCAACTGCCTTGAGCCAGTACTCTATATGTACACATGGTAGACTCATCTTCCATGTAGCTAACTCTCAGTAAATGCACATGTTGGACTCATCAGCCATGTAGCTAGTACTCTATATATAGACATGTTGGACTACTCTGCCATGTAGCTAGCTCTCAGTTTATGGGAACGTTGGACTCATCTGCCATGTAGCTAGTACTCTTTTATACGGAAATGTTGGACAACTCTGCCATGTTGCTTGGTCTCAGTTTTGGACATGTTGGACTCATATGCTATATGAACATATTGGACTTGTCTGCATGTAGCTAGCTCTCAGTATATGGATACGTTGGAAACATCTGCCATATAACTAGAACTCTGAATATGGACATGCTGGAGTACTCAGCCTTGTAGCTAGCTCACTGTATATAGAAAATTTGTATGCATCTGCCTTGTAGCTAGAATTCTGTATATGGAAATGTTGCAATTCCCTGCCATGTAGCTAGCTCTATGTATATGGACATTTTGGACTCGCCTGCCATGTACATAGCTCTCTGTACATGGATATTTTGGACTGAACTGCCAAGCAGGTAGCTCTCTGTATATGAACATATGGGAATTGTCTGCCCTGTAGGTGGCTCTCTGTATATGGACACGTTTGACACATCTGCCATGTAGCTACTACCCTGAATATGGGCATGTTGGCCTACTCTGCCATGTAGCCAGCTCTCAGTATATGGACACCTTGGACACATCTGCCATGTAGCTTCAACTCTGTATATGGAAATGTTTTACTACCGTGCCATGTAGCTAGCTCTTTGTATATGGACATTTTGGAATTGTCTGCCATGTAGCTAAGCTCTCTGTACATGTATATGTTGCTCTGATCTGCCAAGTTGGAAGCTTTCTGTATATGAACATATTGGACTTTTCTGCCATGAAGGTGGCTCTCAGTATATGTACAAGTTGGACATATCTGGCATGTAGCTAGAAACCTGAATCTGGACATGGTGAACTATTATGCCATGTAGCTAGCTCTCTGTACATGGATATGTTGGACTGATCTGCCATGTAGCTAGATCTCTTTATATGAACATATTGGAATTCTCTGCCATGTACTTGTCTCTTAGTATATGGAACAGTTGGACATATCTGCCATGTAGCTGATACAATGTATAAGGATATGTTGGACTTCTCTGCCATGTAGCTAGCTCTCAGTGCATGGACACATTGGACACATCTGCCATGTACCTAGAACTCTGTATATGGAAATGTTGCACTACCCTGCCATGTAGCTAGCTCTATGTATATGTACATATTGGACTTGGCTGCCATGTAGCTAGCTCTCTGTACATGGATATGTTGGACTGATCTGTCAAATAGGTAGTTATATGTACATGAACATATTGGATTTGTCTGCCATGTAGCTAGCTGTATATGGACACGTTAGTCACATCTGCCTTGTAGCTACTACCCTGAATATGGACATGTTGGACTACTCTGCATTTAGCTAGCTCTCAGTATATGGACCCATTGGACACATCTCCCATGCAGCTAGAATTCTGTATATGGAAAAGTTGCAGTACACTGCCATGTAGCTAGCTGCCTGTATATAGACAAGTTGCACTCAGCTGCCTTGTACCTAGAACTCTGTATATGAAAATGTTGCACTAAACTGCCATTTACCTAGCTCTCAGTATAGGGACATTTTGGACTCGTCTGCCATGTCCTAGCTCTCTGTACATGCATAGTTGGACTGATCTGCCAAGTAGGTAGCTCTCTGCATATGAACATATTGGACTTGCCTGCTATGTATCTAGCCATATATGGACACTTTGGACACATCTGACATATAGCTTGAACTCTGTATATGAAAATGTTGCACTACGCTGCCATTTAGCTGGCTCTTTGTATACAGGCAAGTTGAACTCATCTGCCTGGTAGCTAGAACTCTGTATATGGAAATGTTGCTCTATGCTGACATGAAGCTACCTCTCTGTGTATGGACATTTTGGACTCATCAGCCATGTAGCTAGTTCTCTGTACATGAATATGTTGGATTGATCTGCCAAGTAGGTATCTCTCTGTATACAGAGTAGTGCAGCATTTCCATATACATGATTCTAGATATTTGGCAGATGAATCCAACATGTCCATATACAGAAAGCTAGCTACTTGGCAGAGTACTGCATCATTTCTATATACAGAGTTCTAGATACATGGCAGAGTAGTCCAACGTGTCCCTATACAGAGTACTAGCGACATGGCAGATGAATCCAACATGTCCATATTCTGAGAGCTAGCTTCATGTAAGATGAGTACAAAATGTGCATATTTAGAGGGCTAGCTATAAGGCAGATGATTCCAACATGTTCATACACAGAGAGTTGTCTACATGGCTGATGAGTCCAACATTTCCATATACAGAGAGCTAGCTACATGGCATACAAGTCCAATATCTTCACATATACAGAGTTACCAATATGTCTGATCTCTTCAACATATCCAGGTACAGAGAGCTAGCTACATGACAAACGAAGTCAATATGTCCATATACAAAGAGCTAGCTACATGACAGATGAGACCAAAATGATCATATACAGAGCGCTAGCAACATGGAAGAGTAGTGCAACATTGCCATATACAGAGTTCTAGCTACATGTCAGGTGAGTCAAACGTGCCCATATGATTAAATCTAGCTATGTGGCAGATGAAGTCAACATGTGTATATTTAGAGGGCTAGCTGCAACGCAGATGAATCCAACATGTTCATACAGAGAGAGCTGACTACATGACTGATGAGTCCAATATTTCCATATACAGAGAGCTAGCTACATGGCAGACAAGTACAATATCTTCATATAGAGAGCTACCTACATGGCAGATCAGTCCAACATATCCATGCACAGAGAGCTATACATGACAGAATAGGCCAATATGTACAAATACAAAGAGCTGGATATATGGCAGAATAGTGCAACATTTCCATGTACAGAGTTCTAGGTAAATGGCAGATGAGTCCAACGTGTGCATATACTTATACTTAGCTACATGGCAGAGTAGGCCAAAATGTCCATATACATTGTTCTAGCTACATGTCATAGTAGTGCAACATTTCCATATACAAAGTTCTAGCAACATGGCAAATGTGTCCAATGGGTCCATAAATTGAGAGCTAGTTACATGACAAATGAGTCCAACATGTCCATATACTGAGAGCTAGATACAAGACAGATGAGTCCAACATGTTCATACAAAGAAAGCTGGCTATATGGCTGATAAGTCCAACATGTCCATATACAGAGAGTGTGCTACATGGCAGACAACTCCAATATCTTTATAAACAGAGTGTTACCTACATGGCAGATCAGTCCATTGTATCTATGCACAGAGAGGTAATTACATGTCAGTTGAGTACAAAATGTCCATATACAGAGATAATTACATGTCAGAGTAGTGCAACATGTCCATATACAGAGTTCTAGCTACATAGCAGATGAGTACATCGTGTCCATATACTCAGAGCTAGCTACATGTCACAGTAGTACGAGATATCCATATAGAGAATAATAGCTACATGACAGATGAGTCCAACATGTGTATATAGAGAGGAGTAGCAACAAGGCATATGAGTCCAACACGTTCATACAGAGAGAGCTGGCTACAAGGTTGATGAGTCCAACATGTCCATATACTGAGAGCTAGATACATGGCAGATGACTCCAACATGTTCATACACAGAGAGTTGGCTACATGGCTGATGAGTCTAACATGTCCATATACACAGATCTAGCTACATGGCACACAAGTCCAACATGTCCATGTACTGAGAGTTAGCAACATGGAAGATGAGGCCAACATGTGTATATGTAAAGTTATAGCTACAAGGCAGATGAGTCCAACATGTTCATACAGAGAGAGCTGGCTACATGTCTGATGAGTCCCACATGTCCATATACAGAGAGCTAGCTACATGGCAGAGGAGTCCAAAATGTCCATATACAGAGCCATAGCTACATGGCAGAGTAGTGCAACATTTCCATATACAGAGTTCTAGCTACATGGCAGATGAGTCCAACGTGTCCCTATAGAGAGTGCTAGCTA
>NW_006408670.1:6233854-6234703 GCF_000296735.1 Chrysochloris asiatica
ACTGAGAGCTAGCTAAAAGACAGATGAGTCCAACATGATCATTCATAGACAGTTGGCTATATGGCAGAAGAGTCCAATATGTCCATAAACAGAGAACTTGGTACATGGCAGACAATTCCAATATCTTTATAAACAGAGAGCTACCTACATGGCAGATCAGTCCAACGTATCCATGCACAGAGAGCTAGCTACATGTCAGTTGAAGCCAAAATGTCCATATACGGAGATACCTAAATGGCAGAGTAGTGCAACATGTCTATATACAGAGTTCTAGCTACATGGCAGATGAGTTCAACGTGTCCATATACATAGAGCTAACTACATGGCAGAGTCGAGAAATATGTCCATATACAGAGTAGTAGCTACATGACAGATGATTCCCACATGTCCATATACTGAGAGCTAAGTACATGGCAGATGAGTCCAACATATGTATATATAAAGGACTAGCAACAAGGCAGATGAGTCCAACCTGTTCAATCAGAGAGAGATGGCTACATGGCTGATAAGTCCAACAGGTCCATATACAGAGAGCTAGCTACATGGCAGATGATTCCAAAGCATCCATATATAGAGCGCTAGTTACAAGGTAGGGTAGTGCAACATTTTCATATACAGACTACTAGCGATATGGCAGATGAGTCCAACATATCCATATACTGAGAGTTAGCTGAATGACAGATGAGTCCAACATGTGTATATTTAGAGGGCTAGCTACAAGGCAGATGAGTCTAACATGTTCATACACAGAAAGCTGGCTAAATGGCTGATTAGTCCAACATGTCCATATACTGAGAGATAGGTACATGGAAGACAAGTCTAATATGTTCATATACTCAGAGCTACCTA
>NW_006408670.1:6235207-6240084 GCF_000296735.1 Chrysochloris asiatica
TAGAGAGAGCTAGCTACATGGTAGAGTAGTGCATCATTTCCATATAGAGAGTTCTAGATACATGGCAGAGTTGTCCAACGTGTACATATACAGAGAAGTAGCAATATGGCAGATGAGTCCAACATGTCCATATTCTGAGAGCTAGCTACATTGCAGACAAGTCCAATATCTTCATATACAGAGAGCTACCTAAATGGCATATCAGTGCAACATACCAATGTACAGAGAGATAGCTACATGGCAGATGAGTCCTAAATGTCCCTATATAGAGAGCTAGCTACATGGCAGATGAGTCCAAAATGTACATATACTGAGAGCTAGTTACAAGACAGATGAGTCCAACATGTTCATACAGAGAGAGCTGGTTATATGGCTGATGAGTCCAACATATCCATAAACAGAGAGCTTGCTACATGGCAGACAATTCCAATATCTTTATATACAGTGAGCTACCTACATGGCAGATCCGTCTAACATATCCATGCACGGAGAGCTAGGTACATGTCAGATGAATCCAAAATATCCATATACAGAGATAGCTACATGGCAGAGTAGTTCAACATGTCCATATACAGAGTTCTAGCTTCATGGCAGATGAGTCCAACATGTCCATATAATTAGAGCTAACTACATGTCACAGTAGTCTAAGATGTCCATATACAGAGTACTAGCTACATGGCAGATGGCTCCCTCATGTCCATACACTGAGAGCTAGCTCCATGGCAGATGAGTCCAAAATGTGTATATATAGAGGACTAGTAACTAGGCAGATGAGTCCAATATGGTCATACAGAGACAGCTGGCTACATGGCTGATGAGTCCCCAATGTCCATATAGAGAGAGTTAGCTACATGGCAGACAATTCCAAAATGTCCATATACAGAGTGATAGCTCCATGGCAGAGTAGTGCAAGATTTCCATATACAGAGGTCTAGCTGCTTGGCAGATGAGTCCAACGTATCCAAATACTAAGAGCTAGCTACATGGCAGATGAGTCCAACATGTCCATAGATTGAGAGCTATCTACAAAGCAGATGAGTTCAACATAGTCATACACAGTGCGCTGGCTATATGGCTGATGACTCCAACATGTCCATATACAGAGAGCTTGCTACATGGCAGACAATTCCAATATATTTATAAACAGAGAGCTACCTATATGGCAGATCAGTCAAATATATCCATGTATAGAGAGCTAGCTACAGGTGAGTTGAGTCCAAAATGTCCATATACAGAGATAGCTACATATCAGAGTAGTGCAACATGTCCATATGCAGAGTTCTAGCTATATGGAAGATGAGTCCAACGTGTCCACATACTCAGAGCTAGCTATATGGCAGAGTAGTCCAAGATGTCCATATACAGAGTAATAGCCACATGGGAGATGACTCCCACATGTCCATATACTGAGAGCTAGCTACATGGCAGATGATTCCAACATGTGTATATAGAGAGGACTAGTAACAAGGCAGATGAGTCCAACATGTTCTTACACAGAGAGCTGGCTACATGGCTGATGAGTCCAACACGTCCATATACAGAGAGCTAGCTATATGGCAGATAAGCCCAATATGTTCATATTCAGAGAGCTACCCACATGGTAGATCAGTCCAACATTTCCATGCACAGAGTTCTAGCTACATGGCAGAAGAGTCCAAAATGTCCATATAGAGAGAGCCAGCTACATGGCCGAGTAGTGCAAGATTTCCATATACAGATGTCTAGCTACATGGCAGATGAGTCCAACGTGTCCATATACTGAGAGCTAGGTACATGGGCGAGTAGTTCAACATGTCCATATCCAGAGTACTAGCTACATTGTAGATGAGTCTAACATGTCCATATACTGAGAGCTAGCTATATGGCAGAGTAATTCAACAAGTCAATATATAGAGTACTAGCTACATTGCAGATGAATCCAACATAGGTATATATAGAGGTCTTGCAACAAGGCAGATGAGTCCAACATGTTCATAAAGAGAAAGCTGGCTACATGGCTGATGAGTCCAACATGTCCATATACTTAGAGTTAACTTCATGGCAGATGAGAACAACATGTGTATATTTAGAGGGCTCACTACAAGGCAGATGAGTCCAACATGTTCATACTGAGAGATCTGGCTACATGGCTGATAAGTCCAACATGTCCATATACTGAGAGCTAGCTACATGGCAGACAAGTCCAATATATTCACATACAGAGAGCTACATACATGGTAGTTCAGTCCAACATATCCATGTAGAGAGAGCTAGCTACATGGAAGACGAGTCCAAAATGTCCATATCCAAAGATTTAGCTACATGGCAGAAGAGTCGAATGTGTCCATATACTGAGAGGTAGGTACATGGGCGAGTAGTCTAACATGTCCATATCCAGAGTACTAGTTACATTGTAGATGAGTACAACGTGTCCATATACTGAGAGCTAGCTATATGGCAGAGTAGTTCAACATGTCCATATACAGAGTACTAGCTACATGGCAGATGAGTCCAACATGTGTATATATAGAGGGCTATCAAAAAGGCAGATGAGTCCAACAACTTCATACAGAGAAAGCTGGCTACATGACTGAAGAGTCCAACATGTCCATATAGTGAGAACTAGCTACATGGAAGAAGAATCCAACATGTCAATATATTGAGAGTAAACTACATGGCAGATGAATCCAACATGTGTATATTTAGAGGGTTCACTACAAGGCAGATGAATCCAACAAGTTCATACACAGAGAGCTGGCTACATGGCTGATATGTCCAACATGTCCATATACTGAGAACTAGCTAGCTACATGGCAGACAAGTCCAATATGTTCATATATAAAGAGCTACATACATGGCAGATCAGTCCAACATATTCATGTACAGAGAGCTAGCTATATGGAAGAGTAGTGCAACATTTACATATACATACACAGACAGCTGGATATATGGATGATGAGATCAACATGTCCATATACAGAGAGCTAGCTACTAGGCAAAGTAGTCCATCATGTCCATATAAAGGGTTCTAGCTACATGGCAGAGGATTCCAACGAGTCCATATACTGAGAGCTCACTACGTGGCAGAGTAGTGCAACATTTCTATATATAGAGTTCTAGCTACATGGCAGAGTTGTCCTATGTGTCCATATACTGAGAGCTAGCTACATGGCAGAGTAGTCGAACATGTCCATATACATTGTAGTAGCTACATGGCAGATGTGTCCAACATGTCCATATACTGACAGTTTTCTACATAACAGATGAGTCCAATATGTGTATACTTAGAGGGCTAGGCACAATGCAGATGAGTGCATCATGTTCATATACAGATAGCTGGCCTCATGGCTGATGACTCCAACATGTCCATATATTGAGGGATAGCTACATGTCAGACATGTCCAATATGTTGATATACCGAGAGCTACCAACGTGTCAGATCAATCCAAAATATCTTAGTATAGAGAGCTGGCTACATGAAAGACGTGTCCAAAATGTCCATATACAGAGAGCTTGCTATATGGCAGAGTAGTGCAATATGTCCATATACTGATAGCTAGCTACATGGCAGATGAATCCAACGTGTATATTTAGAGGGCTAGCTACAAGGCAGATGAGTCCAACATGTTCCTACACAGAGAGCTGGCTACAAGGCTGATGAGTCCAACATGTCCATATACAGAGAGTTAGTTACATGGCAGACAAGTCCAGTAACTTCATATACAGAAAATTACCTGGATGGCAGATCAGTTCAACTTATCCATGCACAGAGAGCTAGCTACATGGCTGCTGAGTCCCAAATGTCCATATACAGAGAGCTGGCTACATGGCATTATAGTGCAACATCAGTGTAGAGCAACATTTCCCTTAACAGAGTTCTAGCTACATGGCAGATGAGTCCAACGTGTCCATATACAGAGAGCTAGCTACATGGCAGAATAGTGTAACATTTCCATATACAGGGTTCTAGTTTCATGGCAGATGAGTACATCGTGTCCATATCCTGAGAGCTAGCTACATGACAGATGAGTCCAATATGTGTATATTTAGAGGGCTAGCTACAAGGCTGATGAGTCCAACATGTCCATAAACTGAGAGCTAGTTACATGGCAGAGTAGTGCAACATTTCCATATACAAATTTCTATCGATATGGCAGAGGAATCCAACGTGTCCATATACAGAGGGCTAGGTAAATGGCAGAGTAGTGCAACATTTCCATATTCAGAGTTCTACCTACATTGCAGATGAGTCCAAAGTGCTCACATACTGAGAGCTATCTATGTAGCAGAGGAGTCCAACATGTCCATATACAGAGTTCTAGCCTCATGGCCGATGAGTCCAATGTGTTCATCTACAGAGAGCTAGCTACATGGCAGAGTAGTGTAACATTTCCATATACAGAGTTCTAGGTACTTGGCAGATGAGTCCAACATGTCCATATCCTGAGAGGTAGCTATGTTTCAGATGAGACCAACATGTGTATGTTTAGAGGGCTCGCTACAAGGCAGATGAGTCCAACATGTTCATACTCTCAGAGCTGGATACATGGCTGTTGAATCCAACATGTCAATAAACTGAGAGCTAGCCACATGGCAGAGAAGTCCAATATGTTCATATACAGTGAGCTACGTACATGGCAGATCAGTTTAACATATCCATGTACAGAGAGCTAGATACATGGCAGACGAGTCCAAAATGTCCATATATAGACAGCTAGCTACATGGCAGAGTAGTGCAACATTTCCATATACAAATTTCTAGATACATGGCAGAGGAGCCCAACGTATCCATATACTGACAGCTAGCTACATGGCAGAGTAGTCCAACATGTCCATATACAGAGTATTAGGTACATGCAGATGAGTCCAACATGTCCATATACTGAGAGCTAGCTACA
>NW_006408670.1:6240184-6241708 GCF_000296735.1 Chrysochloris asiatica
CAACATGTCCATATACTGAGAGCTAGCTACATGACAGAGTAGTCCAACATGTCCACATACAGAGTACTAGCTACATGGCAGATGAGTCCAACATGTCTGTTTACAGAGAGTTATCTACATGGCAGATGAGTCTAACAAGTGTATATTTATAGGGCTAGGCACAAGTCAGGTGTGTCCAACATGTCCATACACAGATAGCTGGCTACATGGCTGATGAGCATAAGATGTCCATATACTGAGAGTTAGCTACATAGAAGACAAGTCCAATATGTTCATATAACGAGAGCTATCTACATGGAAGATCAGTCCAATATATCCAAGTACAGAGAGCTAGCTACATGGTAGACCAGTTCAAAATGTCCATATACAGAGAGCTAGCTAGATGGCAGAGTAGTGCAACATGTTCATATACTGACAGCTAGATACATGGAAGAAAAATCCAACAAGTGTATATTTAGAGAGTTAGCAACAAGCAGATGAGGTCCAACATGTTCATAACTGAGAGCTGGCTACATGGCTGATGATTCTAACATGTTCATACACAGAGATCTGGCTTCATGACTGATGAGTCCAATATATTCATATATAGAGAGCTACCTACATGACTGATCAGTCCAACATATCAATGTACAGAGAGCTAGCTACATGACAGAGGAGTCCAATATTTCCATATACAGAAACCTAAATACATGACAGAGTACTGCAACATTTCCATATACAGAGTTGTACCTACATGGCAGATGAGTCCAACATACCCATATAGTAAGAGATAGCTATATGGCAGATGAGTACAATATGTGTATATTTAGAGGGCTTGCTGCAAGGCAGATGAATCCCACAGGTTCATATATAGGCAGTTGGCTACATGGCTGATGAGTCCAACGTGTCCAAACATATGTGTCCAATAGGCTCATATACAGAGAGCAACCTACATATCAGATCAGTCCAAAATATCCATGTCCAGAGAGCTAGCTACATGGTAGATGAGTAAATATTGGACTTGTCTGCCATGTAGGTGGCTCTCAGTGTATGGAAACGTTGGACACATCTGCCATGTAGCTAGTACCATGAATATAGACATGTTGGACTACTCTACCATGTAGCTATCTCTCAGTATATGGACACGTTGGACACATCTGCCATGGAGATAGAACTCTGTATATGGAAGTGTTGCACTACTCTGCCATGTAGCTAGCTCTCTGTATATAGACAAGTTGGACTCATCTGCCTTGTAGCTAGAACTCTGTATATGGAAATGCACTACACTGCCATGTGGCTAGCTCTCTGTATACGGACATTTTGGACTCATCTTCCATATAGCTAGCTATCTGTACATGGATATGTTGGACTGATCAGCAAAGTAGGTAGCTCTCTGTATATGAACATATTGGAATGGTCTTCCATGTAGGTAGCTATCAATATATGGACACCTTGGACACATCTGCCATGTAGCTCGAACTCTGTATATGGAAATGTTGCACTACTCTGCCATGTAGCTAGCTCTCTGTATATAGACAAGTTGAA
>NW_006408670.1:6242879-6244169 GCF_000296735.1 Chrysochloris asiatica
ATCTGGATATGGAAATGTTGCACTACCCTGCCATGTGGCTAGCCCTCTGTATATGGACATTTTGGACTCGTCTTCCATGAAACTAGCTCTCTGTACATGGATATATTGGATTGATCTGGCAAGTAGGTAGATCTCTGTATATGAACATATTGGATATGTCTGCCATGTAGGTAACTCTCAATATATGGGCACATTGTATACATATACCATGTAGCTAGAACTCTGTATATGGAAATGTTGAACTACCCTGCCATGTAACTAGCTCTCTGAATATGGACATTGTAGACTCATCTGCCATGTAGCTAGCTCTCTGTACATGGATATGATGGACTGATCTGCCAAGTACGTAGTTCTGTTTATATGAACATACTGGACTTGTCTGCGTTGTAGGTGGCTCTCAGTATATGCACACGTTGGACACATCTGCCATGTAGCTAGTACCCTGAATATGTACATGTTGGACTACTCTGCAGTGTAGCTAGCTCTCAGTATATGGACACATTGGACACATCTGCCATGTAGATAGAACTCTGTATATGGAAATATTACACTACCCTGCCTTGTAGTTAGATATCTATATATAGACAAGTTGGACTCATCTGCCTTGGAGCTAGAACTCTGTATAAGGACATGTTGCACTACATTGCCATGTAGTTAGCCCTCTGTATATGGACATTTTGGATTTGTCTGCCATGTAGCTAGCTCTGTGTACATGGATATGATGGACTGATCTGCCAAGTAGTTAGCTCTCTGTATATGAACATATTGGACTTGTCTGCCATGTAGGTAGCTCTCAATATGTGGACACCTTGGACACATCCGTCATGTAGCTAGAACTTTGTATATGGAAATGTTGCAATACCCCGCCATGTAGCTAGCTCTCTGTATATGGCCATTTTGGACTCCTATGCCATGTAGCTAGCTCTCTGTATCTGGATATGTATCACTGATCTGTGAAGTAGGTTGCTCTCTGTATATGAACATATTGGACTTGTCTTCCATGTAGCTAGCAGTATATGGACATATTGGCTCTCAGTGTATGGACACGTTGGACACATCTGCCATGTAGCTACTACCCTGAATATGGACATGTTGGAGTACTCTGCCATGTAACCAGCTCTCAGTATACAGACAGGTTGGACACATCTGCCAATTAGCTAGAACTCTGTATCTGGAAATGTAGCACTACTCTGCCATATATCTACCTCTCTGTATATAGACAAGTTAGACTCATCTGACTTGTAGCTAGAACTCTGTATATGGAAATGTTGCACTACCCTGTCATGTAGC
>NW_006408670.1:6244269-6249340 GCF_000296735.1 Chrysochloris asiatica
ACTCATCTGACTTGTAGCTAGAACTCTGTATATGGAAATGTTGCACTACCCTGTCATGTAGCTAGCTCTCTGTATATGGACATTTTGGACTCATCTGCCAAGTAGGTAGCTCTCTGTATAAGAACATATTGGACTTGTCTGCCATGTAGCTAGCTCTCAGTATATGGGCATTTTGGACTCATCTGCCATGTACCTAGTACCCTGTATATGAACATATTTTACTGCTCTGCAATGTAGCAACCCCTCAGTGTAGGAAAACATTGGACACATCTGCCATGTATCTAGAACTCTATATATGGGAAATGTTTCTACTGATCTGCCATGTAGGTAGCTCTCAGTATATGTACATGATGGACACATATGCCATGTAGCTTGAACTCTGTATATGGAAATGTTGCACTACCCTGCCATGTAGTTAGCTCTCTGTTTATAGACAATTTTTACTCATCTGCCTTGTAGCTAGAACTCTATATGGAAATGATTCCATACCTTTCCATGTAGCTAACTCTCTGTATATGGACATTTTCAAATCATCTGCCATGTAGGAAGCTCACTGTACATGGATATGTTGGACATATCTGACAAGAAGGTAGCTCTCTGTATATGAACATATTGGATTTGTCTGCCCTGTATATAGAAACATTGGACACATCTGCCATGTAGATAGAACTCTATATATAGAAATGTTGCTCTACACTGTCATGTAGCTGTTGTTGTTGTTAAGTGCCATCGAGTCGGTTCCGACCCATATCGACCCTGTACAGGGTTTCTGAGGGTGTAAATCCTTACGGGAGTAGAAAGCCTCATCTTTCTCCAGCTAGCTCTCTGTATATAGAAATGTTGGAATCATCTGCCTTGTAGCTAGAACTTTATACATGGAAATGTTGCACTATGCTGCCATGTAGCTAGCCCTCTGTATATGGACATTTTTGACTCGTCTGCCATGTAGCTAGCTCTCTGTACATGAATATGTTGGACTTATCTGGCAAGTAGGTAGCTCTCTGTATATGAATATATTGGACTTGCCTGCCCTGGTGGTGGCTCTCAGTATATGGACACGTTGGACACATGTGCAATGTATTTAGAACACTGCATATGGAAATGTAGTACTACTTTTCCATGTAGCTAGCTCTCTGTATATAGACAAGTTGGACTCTTCTGCCTTGTAGCTACAAATCTGGATATGGAAATGTTGCACTACCCTGCCATGTGGCTAGCCCTCTGTATATGGACATTTTGGACTCATCTTCCATGAAACTAGCTCTCTGTACATGGATATATTGGATTGATCTGGCAAGTAGGTAGATCTCTGTATATGAACATATTGGATATGTCTACCATGTAGGTAACTCTCAATATATGTGCACATTGTATACATATGTCATGTAGCTAGAACTCTGTATATGGAAATGTTGCACTACCCTGCCATGTAACTAGCTCTCTGAATATGGACATTTTGGACTTCTCTGCCATGTAGCTAGCTCTCTGTACATGGATATGTTACACTGATCTGCGAAGTAGGTAGTTTTCTGTAGATGAACATATTGGACTTGTCTGCCATGTAGCTAGCTTTCAGTATATGGACATGTTGGCCTCATCTGCCATGTACCTAAAACTCTGTATATGGAAATGTTGCACTACTCTCTCATGTAGCTAGCTTTCTGTATATTGACAAGTTGAAGGCATCTGCCATGTATCTAGCTCTCTGTGCATGGATATTTTGCACAGATCTGCCATGTAGGTAATCTCTATATATGGACACATTGGAAACATCTGCAACATAGCTAGTACTGTTCAGGTGGACATGATGGACTACTCAGCTATTTAGCTAGTTCTCAGTATATGAACACTTTGGACTCATCTGCCATATAATTTGAACTCTGTATATGTAAATGATGCACTACTCTGCATTGTAGCTAGCTCTCTATATATGGACATTTTGGGCTCGTCTGACATGTCACTAGCTCTCTGTGAATGAATATTTTCTACTGATCTGCCATGCAGCTAGCTCTCTGTATATGAACATATTTGACTTGTCTGCCATGTAGCTAGCTCTCAGTATATGGACATGTTGGACTCATCTGCCATGTAGCGTGAACTCTGTATATGGAAAAGATGCACTACTCTGCTATGTAGCTAGCTCTCTGTATATGGACAATTTGGATTCCTCTGATATGTAGTTAGCTCTCTGTGCATGGATATTTTGGACTGACCTGCCATGTAGGTAGCTCTCTGTATATGAAGAAGTTGGACACTACTGCCATGTAGTTAGAACTCTGTATATGGAAATGTTGCACTACCCTGCCATTAGTTAGTTTTCTGTATATAGACAAGTTGGACTCATCTGTCTGCTAGCTATAACTCTGTATATGGAAATGTTGCACAACCCTACCATCTAGCTAGCTCTCTGTATATGGAAATTTTGGACTCGTCTGCCATGTAGCTAGCTCTCTGTACATAGATATGTTGGACTGACCTTCCAAGTAGGTAGCTCTCTGTATATGAACATATTGGACTTGTCTACCATGTAGGTGGCTCTCAGTATATGGACAAGTTGGACACATCTGCCATATAGCTACTACCTTGAATATAGACATGTGGGACTACTCAGCCATGAAGCTAGCTCTAAGTATATACACACGTTGGACACATCTGCCATGTAGCTAGAACTCTGTATATGGAAATGTTGCACTACCCTGCCATGTAGTCCGATCTTTATATATAGACAAGTTAGACTCATCTGCCTTGTAGCTAGAAATCTGTATATGAAAATGTTGCACTACCCTGTCATGTAACTAGTTATCTGCATATGGACGTTTTGGTCTAGTCTGCCATGTAACAAGCTCTCTGTACATGGATATGTTGGACTGATCTGCCAAGTTGGTAGCTCTTTGTATATGAGCATATTGGACTTGTCTGCCATATAGCTAGCTCTCATTATATGGATATGATGGACATATCTGCCATGTACATAGAACTCTGTATAATGAAGGGTTGCACTACTCTGCCCTGTAGCTAGTTCTCTGTATATAGACAAGTTCGATTCATCTGCCTTGTAGCTAGAATTCTGTATAAGGAAATGTTGCACTACCCTGCCATGTAGCTAGCTATCTGTATATGGACATTTTGGACTTGTCTGACATGTAACTAGCTCTCTGGACATGGATATGTAACAATGATATGCCAAGTAGGTAGCTTTCTATATATGAACATATTGGACTTGTCTGCCATGTAGGTGGCTCTCAGTATATGGACTAGTTGGACACATCTGCCATGTATCTAGTACCCTGAATATGGACATGTTCGACTACTGAGCGATGTGGCTAACTCTCAGTATATGCACATATTGGACACATCTGCCATGTAGCTAGAACTCTGCATATGGAAATGTTGCACTAATCTGTCATGTAGCTAGCTTTCTGTATGTAGACAAGTTGTATGCATCTGTCATGTATCTAACTCTCTGTGCATGGATATTTTGGACAGATCTGCCATGTAGGTAGCTCTCAGTATATGGACACGTTGGACACATCTGCAATGTAGATAGGACTGTTTATAATGACATGATGGACAACTCAGCCATGTAGGTAGTTTTCAGTACATGAACACTTTGGACTCATCTGCCATATAGCTTGAAGTCTGTATATGGAAATGTTGCACTACTCTCTGTGTATAGGCACGTTGGACTCATATGTCTTGTAGCTACAACTCTGTAAATGGAAATGTTGCACTACCCTGCCAAGTAGCTAAATCTCAGTATATGGACATGTTGGTCTCAACTAGCATGTACATCTTCCATGTACATAGTACTCTTTATATGGAAATGTTGCACAACCCTGCCGTGTAGCTCGCTCTCTGTATATAGACAAGTTCGACTCATCTGCCTTGTAGCTAGAACTCTGTAAATGGAAATGTTGCACTACCCTGCCATTTAGCTAGCTCTCTGTATATGGAACTTTAGGACTTGTCTTCCATGTAGCTAGCTGTCTGTACATGGATATGTTGGACTGATCTGCCAGGTAGGTAGCTCTCTCTATATGAACATATTGGACTTGTATGCCATGTTGGACTCATTAGCCAGGTCACTAGTACTCTTTATATGGACATGTAGGACTACTCTGGCATGTACTAGCTCTCAGCACATGAACTCTTTGAACTATCTGCCACATAGGTAAAACTCTTTATATGGAAATATTGCACTACCCTGCCATAGAGCTATGTCTCTGTATATAGACAAGTTGTACTCATATGCCTTGCAGCTAGAACTCGGTATATGGATATGTTACACTGATCTGCGAGTAGGTAGCTCTCTGTATATGAACATATAGGAATTGGCTGCCATGTAGCTAGCTCTCTGTACATGGATATGTTGGACTGATCTGACAATTTGGTAGGTCTCTGTATATGAACATATTGGATTTGTCAGCCATATAACTAGCTCTCAGTATATGGACACGTTGGACACATCTTCCATGTACATGTTGTTGTTGTTGTTAAGTGCCGTTGAGTCGGGTCCGACCCATGTACATAGTACTCTGTATATTGAAGTGTTGCACTACTCTGCCATGTAGCTAGCTCTCTGTATATAGACAAGTTGGATTCATCTGCCTTGTACCTAGAACTCTTTATATAGAAATATTTCACTAACTTCCATGTAGGTAGCTCTCTGAATAGGGACATTTTGGACTCATTTGTCATGTAGCTAGCTCTCTATACATGCATATGTTGGACTAATCAGCCAAGTCCGTAGCTCTATGTATATGAACATATTGGACTAGTCTGCCATGTACCTAGCTCCCAGTATATGGACATGTTGGACACATCTGCCATGTAAATAGAACTCTGTATATGGAAGTGTTGCACTACTCTGCCATGTATCTAACTCATGATATGAACATATTGGTCTCAACTGGCATGTAGCTAATACTCTTTATATGGAAATGTTGCACAACCCCGCCGTGTAGCTAGCTCTCTGTATATAGACAAGTTGGACTCATCTGCCTTGTATCTAGAACTCTGTTTATGGAAATGTTGCACTGCCCTGCCATTTAGCTAGCTCTCTGTATATGGA
>NW_006408670.1:6250851-6252679 GCF_000296735.1 Chrysochloris asiatica
ACTACCATGCCATGTAGCTAGCTCTCTGTATATGGACATTTTTGAATCACCTGTCATATAGCTAAGCTCATTGTACATGGATATGTTGGACTGATCTGCCAAGTTTGTAGTTCTCTGTGTATGAACATATTGGACTTGTCTGCCATGTAGGTGGCTCTCAGTATACGGACAATTGGACATATCTGGCAAGTAGCTTGCAACGTGAATATGGACATATTAAACTACTCTGCCATGTAGCTAGCTCTTTATACATGGATATGTTGGACTGATTTACCATGTAGCTAGCTCTCTGTATATGAACATATTGGACTTATCGGCCATGTAGGTGTCTCTCAGTATATGGACACGTTGGACACATCTGCCATTTAGCTACTACCCTGAATGTGAATGTGTTGTACTACTCTGCATATAGCTAGCTCTCGATATATGGACACATTGGACACATCTGCCATGTAGTTACAATTCTGTATATGGAAATGTTGCACTACACTGCCATGATGCTAGCTCTCTGTATAGGGACAATTTGGACTCGTCTGCCATGCTCTAGCTCTCTGTATATGGAAATATGGGACTGATCTGCCAAGCCAGTAGCTCTCTGTATATGAACATATTGGACTTGTCTGCCATGTAGCTAGCAGTATTTGGGCACGTTGGACGCATCTGCCATATAGCTTGAACTCTGTATATGGAAATGTTGCACTAAGTTGAACTCATCTGCCAAGTAGCTAGAACTTTGTATATGGAAATGTTGCACTACCCTGCCATGAAGCTAGCTCTCTGTGTATGGACATTATGGACTTGTCTGCCATGTAGCTAGCTCTCTCTACATGGATATGTTGGACTGATCTGCCAAGTATGTAGCTCACTGTATATGAACATATTGGAATTCTCTGCCATGTAGGTAGTTCTCAATATATGGACACCTTGTACACATCTGCCATGTAGCTCGAACTCTATATATGGAAATGTTGCACTACAGTGCCATGTTGCTAGCTCACGGTATATGGACATTTTGGACTCGTCTGCCATGTAGTTAGCTCTATGTACACGGGTATGTTACACTGATCTGCAAAGAATGTAGCTCTCTGTATATGAACATATTGGACTTGTCTCCCATGTAGATAGCTCTCAGTATATGGACATGTTGGACTCATCTGCCATGTAGCTTGTACCCTGTATATGCACATGTTGTTCTGCTCTGCCATGTAGCTAGCTCTCAGTATATGGACACGTTGTACACATCTGCCATATACCTAGAACTCTATATATGGCAATGTTGTATTACTCTGTAATGTAGCTAGATCTCTGTATATAGACAAGTTGGACTCATTTGCTTTGTACCTAGAACTATGTATATGGAAATGTTGCACTACCCTGTCATGAAGCTAGCTCTCTGTATATGAACATTTTGGACTTGTCTGCCATATAGCTAACTCTCTGTACATGGATATGATGGGCTGATCTCCCAAGTAGGTAGCTCTCTGTATAAAAACATATAGGACTCGTCTGCCTTGTACGTGGCTTTCAGAATATGGACACGTTGGACACATCTGGCATGTAGCTACTACCCTGAATATGGACGTGTTGGCCTACTCTGCCATGTAGCTATCTCTCAGTTAATGGACACGTTGGACACATCTGCCAGGTAACTTGAACTCTGTATATGGAAATGTTGCACCATTCTGCCATGTAGCTAGCTCTCTGTATATGAACACCTTTGACACATCTACCATGTAGCTAGAAGTCAGTATATGGAAATGTTGTACTACTGTGCCATGTAGCTAGCTCTCTGTATATGGACATTTTGTAATTGTTTGCCATGTAGCTA
>NW_006408670.1:6252779-6253743 GCF_000296735.1 Chrysochloris asiatica
GCTCTCTGTATATGAACATATTGGACTTGTCTGCCATGTAGCTAGCTCTCTCTATATGGACATGTTGGACTCATTAGCCAGGTCACTAATACTCTTTATATGGACATGTCGGACTACTCTGCCATGTACAAGCTCTCAGCATATGAACTCTATGAACTCATCTGCCACGTAGTTTGATCTCTGTATTTGGAAATGTTTCACTACCCTGTCATGTAGATAGCTCTCTGTATATAGACAAGTTGGACTCACATGCCTTGCAGCTAGAACTCGGTATATGGATGTTACACTGATCTGCAAAGTAGGTAGCTCTCTGTATATGAACATATTGGAATTGTCTGCCATGTAGCTAGCTCTCAGTATGTAGACATGTTGGATTCATCTGCCATGTGGCTAGTACCCTGTATATGATTATGTTGGACTACTCTGCCATGTAGCTAGCTCTCAGTGTATGGATACGTTGGACATATCTGTCATGTACCTAGAAATCTGTATTTGGAAATGTTGCACTACTCTGTTATGTTGCTAGCTCTCTGTAGATAGACAAGTTGGACTCATCTGCCTTGTAGCTAGCTCTCTGTACGCGGATATGTTGGACTGATCTGCCAAATAGTTACCTTTCTATATATGAACATATTGGACTTGTCTGCCATGTAGCTAGCTCTCAGTATATAGACATGTTGGACTCATCTGCCATGGAGCCAGTACACTCTATGTGGACATGTTGGACTACTCTGCCATGAAGCTCGCTCTCAGTATATGGACATGTTGGACACATCTGCCATGTACCTAGAACTCTGTATATGGAAATGTTCCATTAGTCTACCATGTAGCTATCTCTCTGTGTATAGACAAGTTGGAGTCATCTGCCTTGTAGCTAAAAATCTATATATGGAAATGTTGCACTACACTGCCATGTAGCTAGCTCTCTGTATATGGACATTTTGTACTCGTCTGCATATACCTA
>NW_006408670.1:6253843-6256519 GCF_000296735.1 Chrysochloris asiatica
GCATGTAGCTACTACCCTGAATATGGACGTGTTGGCCTACTCTGCCATGTAGCTATCTCTCAGTTAATGGACACGTTGGACACATCTGCCAGGTAACTTGAACTCTGTATATGGAAATGTTGCACCATTCTGCCATGTAGCTAGCTCTCTGTATATGAACACCTTTGACACATCTACCATGTAGCTAGAAGTCAGTATATGGAAATGTTGTACTACTGTGCCATGTAGCTAGCTCTCTGTATATGGACATTTTGTAATTGTTTGCCATGTAGCTAGCTCTCTGTACATGGATATGTTGGACTGATCAGCCAAGTAGGTAACTCTCAGTATATGAACATGCTGGACTTGTCTTCCATGCAGTTGGCTCTCAGTATATGGACAAGTTGGACATATCTGACTTGTAGCAAGAAACCTGAATAAGTACATGTTGAAAAACTCTGTCACGTAGCTAGCTCTCTGTACATGGATATGTTGCACTGATCTGCCATGTAGCTAACTCTCTGTATATGACCATATTGGACTTGTCTGCCATGTAATTGTCTCTCAGTATATGGACAAGTTGGACATATCTGGCATGTAGCTAATACTCTATATATGGAAATGTTGGACTGCTCTGCCATGTAGCTAGCTCTCAGTGTATGGACACGTTGTACATATCTGCCATATACCTAGAACTGTATATATGGCAATGTTGCATTACTCTGTAATGTAGCTAGATCTCTGTATATAGACAAGTTGGACTCATTTGCTTTGTACCTAGAACCATGTATATGGAAATATTGCACTACCCTGCCATGAAGCTAGCTCTCTTCATGGACATTTTGTATATGGACATTTTGGACTTGTCTGCCATATAGCTAGCTCTCTGTACATGGATATGTTGGGTTGATCTCCCAAGTAGGTAGCTCTCTGTATAAGAACATATAGGACTTGTCTGCCTTGTACGTGGCTTTCAGAATATGGACAGGTTGGACACATCTGGCATGTAGCTACTACACTGAATATAGACATGTTTGACTACTCTGCCATATAGCTAGCTCTCAGTATAAGTACAAGTTAGACACATCTGCCATATAGCTAGAACTCTGTATATGGAAATGGTGCACTATTCTGCTATGTAGCTAGCTCTCTGTATATAGAATAGTTGGAATCATCTGCCTTGTACCTAAAACTCTGTATATGGAAATGTTTCACTACCCTGCCATGTACCTAGCTCTCTGAATATGGACATTTTTGGACTTCTC
Organism: Chrysochloris asiatica; assembly: GCF_000296735.1. NCBI lineage: Eukaryota > Metazoa > Chordata > Mammalia > Afrosoricida > Chrysochloridae > Chrysochloris > Chrysochloris asiatica. Next base: position 6,255,088 of record NW_006408670.1, read on the forward strand.
TGCCATGTAGCTAGATGAGTCCAACATGTTCATAAAAAGAGAGCAGGCTATATGGCTAATGAGTCAAACATGTCCATATACAGAGCGTGTGCTACATGGCAGACAATTCCAATATCTTTATTAACAGAGAGCTACCTACATGGCAGATTAGTCTAACATATCTATGCACGGGGAGCTAGATACATGTTAGTTGAATACAAAATGTCCATATACAGAGATACCTACATGGTCGAGTAGTGCAACATGTCCATGTACAGAGTTCTAGCTACATAGCAGATGAGTTCATCGTGTCCATATACTCAGAGCTAGCTACATGGCAGAGTAATCCGAGTTGCCATATACAGAGTAATAGCTACATGGCAGATGAGTCCAACATGTGTATATCTAGAGGAGTAGCAACAAGGCAGATGAGTCCAACATGTTCATACAGAGAGAGCTGGCTACATGTTTGATGAGTCCAACATGTCCATATACTGAGAGCTAGCTACATGGCAGATGAGTCCAACATGTCCATACACAGAGAGCTGGCTATATGGCTGATGATTACAACATGCCCTTATACAGAGAGCTTGATACATGGCAGAAAATTCCAAAAATTTTATAAACAAAGAGCTACATACAATCCAGATCAGTCCAATATATTCATGCACAGAGAGTTAACTACATGTCAATTGAGTCCAAAATGTCTATATACAGAGAAAGCTTCATGTCAGAGTAGTGAAACATGTCCATATACAGAGTTCTAGCTACATGGCAGATGAGTCCAACGTGTCCATATACTGAGAGCTAGCTACATGGCAGATGAGTCCAACGTGTCCATATACAGAGAGCTTTCTACATGGCAGAAAATTCCAATATCTTTATAAACAGCTAACTATATGGCAGATCAGTCCAACATATCCATGCACAGAGAGCTAGCTACATGTCAGTTGAAGCCAAAATGTCCATATACGGAGATACCTAAATGTCAGAGTAGTGCAACATGTCCATATAAAGAGTTCTAGCTACATGGCAGATGAGTCCAAGGTGTCCATATACTTAGAGCCAACGACGTGGCAGAGTCTAGCAATATGTCCATATACAGAGTAGTAGCTACGTGACGGATGACTCCCACATGTCCATATACGGAGAGCTAAGTACATGGCAGATGAGTCCAACATGTGTATATATAAAGACTAGCAACAAGGCAGATGAATCCAACATGTTCAATCACAGCGAGCTGGCTACATGGCTGATAAGTCCAACATGTCCATATACAGAAAGCTACCTACATAGCAAACGAGTCCAAAATGTCCATATACAGGGTGCTAGTTACAAGACAACTGTCTGGCTGGCTGATTGGAAGAGATCAATGTTTGTGCCCATTCCAAAGAGAGGTGACCCAACGGAATGCGGAAATCATTGGACAATCTCTTTGATATCTCAAGCGAGC
>NW_006408670.1:6256619-6260820 GCF_000296735.1 Chrysochloris asiatica
TTATCTGCCATATAGCTAGTTCTCAGTATATGGACACGTTGGACACATCTGCCATATAGAGAGAACTCTGTAAATGGAAGTGTTGCACTACTCTGCCATGTAGCTAACTCTCAAGATATGGACATGTTGGTTTGAACTGCCATGTAGCTAATATTCTGTATATGGAAATGTTGCACAACTCTGCCATGTAGCTAGCTCTCTGTATATAGAAAAGTTCGACACATCTACCTTGTAGATAACAACTTAGTATATGCAAATGTTGCACTAACCTGCCATGTAGCTACCTCACTCTATATGGATATTTTGGAATCGTCTGCCATGTAGCTATCTCTCTGTACATGGATATGTTGGACTGATCTGCCAAGTGGGTAGCTCTCTGTATATGAACATATTGGACTTGTCTGAAATATAGGTGGCTCTCAATATATGCACACGTTGGACACATATGCCATGTAGCTTGGATCCTGAATATGGACATGTTGGAGTACTCTGCCATGTAGCTAGCTCTCAGTATATGGACATTTTGGACACATCTGCCATGTAGCTAGAACACTGTATGTGGTAATGTTGCACAAACCTGCCATGTAGTTAGATCTCTGTATATGGGCATTTTGGACTCATCTGCCATGCAGAAAGCTCTCTGTACATGGATATGTTGGACTGATCTGTCAAGTTGGTAGCCCTCTGTATATGAACATGTTGGACTACTCTGCCATGTAGCTAGAACACTGTATATGGAAATGTTGCAAGACCCTGCCATGTAGTTACATCTCTGTATATAGACAAGTTGGACTCATGTGCTGTGTAGCTAGAATTCTGTATATGGAAATGGTACACTACCACGCCATGTTGCTAGCTCTCTGTATATGGACGTTTTGGACTCGTCTGCCATGTAGCTTGTTCTCTTTACATGCGTATGTTGGACTGATCTGCCAAGTAGGTAACTCTCTGTATATGAACATATTGGACATGTATGCCATATAGCTAGCTCTCAGTATCTGGACAGGTTGAACACATTTGCCATATAGCTAGAACTCGGTATATGGAAGTGTTGCACTATTCTGACATGTAGTTAGTACTCTGTACATATACAAGTTGGACTCATCTGCCTTGTACCTAGAACTCTGTATATGGAAATGTTGCACCACCCTTTCATGTAGCTAGCTCTCTGTACATGGATATGTTGGACTGATCTGCCAAATAGATAGCCCTCTGGATATGAACATATTGGACTTGTCTACCATGTAGCTAGCTCTCAGTATATAGACACGTTGGCTACATGTGCCATGTAGCTAGAACTCTGTATATGGCAATGTTGCACTATGCTGCCATGTAGGTAGCTCTCTGTATATATACAAGTTGATCACATCTGCCTTGCAGCTAGAACTTGGTAGGATATGTTAAACTGATCTGAGAAGTAGGTAGCTCTCTGTATATGAACATATTGGAATCGGCTGCCATGTAGTTAGCTCTCAGTATTTGTGCATGTTGGTCTCATCTCTCATGTAGCTAGTACCCTGTATATGGTTATTTTGGACTACTCTGCCATGTAGCTAGCTCTCAATGTATGGACACGCTGGACATATCTGTCTTGTACTTAGAAATCTGTATAAGGAAATGTTGCACTACTCTGCCATGTTGCTGGCCCCGTATATAGACAAGTTGAACTCATCTGCCTTGTAGCTAGATCTCTGTATAGGGAAATGTTGCACTCTCCTGCCATGTAGCTTGCTCTCTGTTTATGGACATTTTGGACTCGTTTGCCATGAAGCTAGCTCTCTGTACATGGATATGTTGAACTGATCTGCCAAGTAGGTAGTTCTCTGTATATGAACATATTGGACTTGCCTGCCATGTAGGTAGCTCTCAGTACATGGACATGTGGGACTCATCTGACATGTAGCTAGTAACCTGTGTATGCAAATATTGGACTGTTCTGCCATGTAGCTAGCTCTCAGTGTATGGACACGTTGGACACATCTGCCATGTACCTAGAACTCTGTATATGGAAATGTTGCCCTACACTGCCATGTAGTTAGCTCTCCTTATATAGACAAGATGGACTCATCTACCTTGTACCTAGAACTCTGTATATGGAAATGTTGCACTACCCTGCCTTATAGCTATCTATCTGTATATTGGCATTTTGTACTCGTCTGCCATGTAGCGAGCTCTCTGTACATGGTTATGTTGCACTGATCTGCCAAGTAGGTAGCTCTCTGTATATGAACACATTGTAACTGTCTGCCTTGTATCTAGCTCTCAGTATATGGACACCTTGGACACATCTGCCATGCAGCTATAAGTATATAAGGAAATGTTGCACTACTCTGCCATGTAGCTAGCTGTCTGTATATAGACAAGTTTGACTAATCTGCCTAGTAGATAGAACTCTGTATATAGAAATGTTGCACTACCCTGCCATGTAGCTACCTCTCTGTACATGGAGATTTTGGACTGATCTGCCATATAGGTAGCTCTCACTATATGGACTCGTTGGACACATTTGCCATGTAGCTAGAACTCTGTATATGGAAATGTTGCACTAAAATGTCATGTGGCTACCTCTCTGTATATGGATATTTAGGACTCGTCTGTCATGTAGCTAGCTCTCTGCACATGGCTATGTTTGACTGATCTGCCAAGTAGGTAGCTCCCTATATATGAACATATTGGACTTGTCTGCCCTGTAGGTGGTTCTCAGTGTATGGACATGTTGGACTCATCTGCCATGTAGCTAGCTCTCAGTACATGGTAATGTTGCACTACTCTGCCATGTATCTAACTCTTTGAATATAGACAAGATTGACTCATCTACCTTGTAGCTAGAACTCGGTGTATGGAAATGTTACAGTACCCTGCCATGTAGCTACCTCTCTGTATATGGACATTTTGGACTCATCTGCCATGTAGCTACCTCCCTGTACATGCTTATGTTGGACTGATCTGCCAAGTAGGTAGCACTCTGTATATGAACATATTGGATTTGTCTGCCATGTGCTGGCTTTCAGTATATGGACTAGTTGGACACATCTGCCATGTGTCTAGTACCCTGAATATGGACATGTTCGACTACTGAGCCATGTGGCTAACTCTCAGCATATGGACACGTTGGACACATCTGCCATGTAGCTAGAACTCTGCATATGGAAATGTTGCACTAACCTGCTACGTAGTCCGATCTCTATATATAAACAAGTTGGACTCATCTGCATTCTATCTAGAAATATGTATATGGAAATTCTGCACTACCATGCCATGTAGCTAGCTCTCTGTATATGGAAATTTTGGACTCTTCTACCATATAGCTAGCGCTATGTACATGGATATGTTTTACTGATCTGCCAAGTAGGAAGCTCTCTGTATATGGACATATTGGACATGTATGCCCTGTAGGTGGCTCTCAGTATATGGACACGTTGGACACATCTGCCATGTAGCTACTACACTGAATATGGACATGTTGGACTACTCTGTCATGTAGCTAGCTCTCAGTAAATGGACATGTTGGACACATCTGCCATGTAGCTAGAACTCTGTGTATGGAAATGTTGCACTATTCTGCCATGTAGTTAACTCTCTGTATATAGACAAGTTGGACTCATCTGCCTCTTAGCTAGAACTCTGAATATGGAAATGTTGCACCACCCTCCCATGTGGCTAGCTCTCTGTACATGGATATGTTGGACTGATCTGCAAGTAGGTAGCTTTCTGTATATGAACCTATTGGACTTGTGTGCCAAAAAAGGGGCTCTCAGTATATGGACAAGATGGGCATATCTATCGTGCAGCTAGAACCCTGAATATGGACAAGTTGGACTGCTCTGCCATGTAGCTATCTCTCATTGTATGGACACAATGTACATATCTGCCATGTATCTGGAACTCTGTATATGGTAATGTTGCACTACTCTGCCATGTAGCTAGCTCTCTATAAATAGACAAGTTGAACTTATCTGGCTTGAACCTTGAACTCTGTATATGGAAATGCTGCACTACTCAGCCATGTAGCTAGCTCTCTTCATATGGACATTTTGGACTCTTCTGCCATGTAGGGAGTTCTCTGTCCATGGATAAGTTGGACTGATTTGCCAAATAGGTGACTCTCTGTATATGAACATATTGGACTCGTCTGTCATGCAGCTAGCTTTCAGTATATGGGTATGTTTGATTGATCTGCCAAGTATGTAGCTCTCTGTAC
>NW_006408670.1:6272770-6276500 GCF_000296735.1 Chrysochloris asiatica
CATCATTGATGGACTCAAGTGTGGCAGCGGTAGTGAGGTTGGCCCAGGATCGAACATTGTTTCGTTCTGCTGTGCATGGGGTCGCTATGAGTCAGTTCTTACTCGATGGCACCTGACAACAACAACAAGTTACAAGGTAGGGTAGTGCAACATTTTCATATACAGACAACTAGCTACATGGTAGATGAGTCCAACATATCCATATACTGAGAGTTAGAAGAATGACAGATGAGTCCAACATGTATATATTTAGAGTGTTAGTTACAAGGCAGATGAGTCTAACATGTTCATACACAGAAAGCTGGCTACATGGCTGATTAATCCAACATGTCCATATACTGAGAGCTAGGTACATGGAAGACAAGTCTAATATGTTCATATACTCAGAGTTACCTATGTGGCAGATCAGTCCAACATATCCATGTACAATGAGCTAGCTACATTGAAGAGGAGTCCAAAATGTCTATATTCAGAGAGCTAGCTACATGGCAGAGTAGTGCAACATTTCCATATACAGGGTTCTAGCTACATGGCAGATGAGTCCTACATGTCCACATAGAGAGAGCTAGCTACATGGCAGAGTAGTGCATCATTTCCATATACAGAGTTCTAGATACATGGCAGAGTGGTCCACATGTCCTTATTATGAGAGCTAGCTTCATGGCAGATGAATACAACATGTGTATATTTAGAGGGCTAGCTGCAAGGCAAAAAAGTTCAATATTTTCATATATACAGAGCTACCTACATGACAGATCATTCCAACATATCCATGTACAGAGAGCTAGCTACATGACAGAATAAGCCAATATGTCCAAATACAGACAGCTGGATATATGGCAGAATAGTGCAACATTTCCCTATACAGGGTACTAGCTACATAATAGATGAGTCCAACATGTCCATATAAAGAGAGCTAGCAACATGGCAGAGTAGTGTAACATTTACATATACAGAGTTCTAGCTACATGGCTGATGAGACCATCATGTGTATATAATGAAAGCTAGCTACATGGCACACAAGTCCAATATCTTCATATACAGAGAGCTACCTACATGGCAGATCAACCCAACTTTTCCATATACTGAGAGCTGGCTACATGTCAGACAAGTCCAATATGTTCATCTACAGACAGCGACATGCATAGCAGATCAGTCAAACATATCCATGTACAGAGAGCTAGCCACATTGCAGACAAGGCCAAAATATACATACATAGAGAGTTAGCTACATTGCAGAGTAGTGCAACATTTCCATATACAGAGTTGTAGCTACATAGTAGATGAGACCAATGAGTCCATATACAGAGAGTTAGTTGCATGGGAAACAGTGCAACATTTCCATATAAAGGGTTCTAGCTACATGGCTGATGAGTCCAACATGTCCATAAACTGAGAGCTAGCTTCATGGCAGAGTAGTCCAACATGCCCATATACAAGTTGCTAGCTACATGGCAGAGTAGTTCTATGTGCCCATATACTGAGAGCTCACTACATGGCAGAGTAGTGCAACATTTCCATACACAGACTTCTAGCTACATGACAGATGTGTCAAAGCTGTCCATATACTGAGAGCTAGCTACATGGCAGATTAATCCAACCCATGTATATTTACAGGGCTACCTACAAGTCAGATAAGTCCAACATATTCATACAGAGCGAGCTGGCTACATGACTATTGAATCCAACATGTCCATATACAAAGAGCTAGCTACATGGCAGACAAGTCCAATATCTTCATATACAGAGAGGTATCTACATGACAGATAAGTCCAACATATCTATGTACAGAGAGCTAGCTACATGGCAGATGAGTCGAAAATGTCCATATACAGAGAGCTAGCTACATAGTGGAGTACTGCAACATTTCCATATACAGGTTACTAGCTAAATGCCAGATGAGTCCAACGAGTCCATATACAGAGAGGTAACTAAATGGCAGAGCAGTACAGCATTTCCATATACAGAGTTCTAAATACATGGAAGATGAGTCCAATGTGTCCATGTACTGAGAGCTAGCTACAATGCAGAGTAGTCCAACATGTCCATATACAGAGTACTAGCTACATGGCAGATGAGTCCAACATACCCATATACTGAGAGTTAGCTACATGCCAGATGAGTCCAACTTATTCATACTGAGAGAGATGGCTACATGGCTGACGAGTCTAACATGTCCATAAATTGAGAGCAAGCTACATGACAGACAAGTCCAGTATGTTCATATACAGAGAGCTACCTTCATGGCAGATCTGTCCAACATATTCAAGTACAGTGAGCTAGCTACATGGCAGAGTAGTGCAACTTTTCCATATACAGAGTTCAAGATACCTAACAGATGAGTTCAGCATGTCCATATACAGAGAGCTAGCTACATGGCAGAGTAGTGCAGCATTTCCATATCCAAATTGCTAGCTACATGGCAGATGAGTTCAACATGTCCATATACTGTCAGCTAGCTACATGGCAGAGGAGTCCAACATGTCCATATACAGAGTACTTGCTACACGGCAGATGAGTCAACGTGTCCATATAAGGAGAGCTAGCTTAAAGGCAGATGAGTCCAACATGTTCATACACTGAGAGCCGGCTATATGGCTGATAAGTCCAACATGTCCAAATACAGAGAGCTAGTTACAAGGCAGACCAGTCCAATTTCTTCTTATACAGAGAGCAAACTTGATGGCAGCTCAGTCCAACATATCCATGTATAGAGTGCTTGCTACATGGCAGATGAGTTCAAAATGTACATATACAGAGAGCTTGCTACATGGCACATTAGTGAAACATTTCCATATACAGAGTTCTAGCTATATGGCAGATGAGTACAACGTGTCCATATACTTAGAGCTAGCTACATGGCAGAGTAGTCCAAGATGTCCATATACAGAGTAATAGATACATGGCAGATGACTCCCATATGTCCATATACTGAGAGCTAGCTACATGGCAGATGAGTCTAACATGTTTATATATAGAGGACTACTAATAAGGCAGACGAGTCCATTATATTCATACAGAGAGAGCTGGCTACATGGCTCATGAGTCCCACATGTCCATATACAGTGAGCTAGCTACATGGCAGACAAGTCCAATATGTTCATATACCGAGAGCTAGCTGCATGGCAGACATGTCCAATATGTTCATATACAGAGAGCTACCTGGATGGCAGATCTGTTCAACATATCCATGCACAGAAATCTAGCTACATGGCAGATGAGTCCCAAATGTCCATATATAGAGAACTAGCTACATGGCAGTGTAGTGCAACATTTCCCTGAACAGAGTTCTAGCTACATGGCAGACGAGTCCAACATGTCCATAAACTGAGAGTTAACTACATGGCAGGTGAGTAAAACATGTGTATATATAGAGGACTAGCTAGAGGGTAGATGAGTCCAGCATGTTCATACAGAGAGAGCTGGCTACATGGCTGATGAGTACAATATGTCCATATACAGTGAGCTAGCTACATGGAAGACAAGTCCAATATGTTCAAATACAGAGAATTACCTGGATGGCATATCAGTTCAACTTATTCAGGCTCAGAGACCTAGCTACATGGCAGATGAGTCCCAAATGTCCATATACAGAGAGCTGGCTACATGGCAGTGTAGTGCAACATCAGTGTAGTGCAACATTTCCCTTAACAGAGTTCTAGCTACATGGCAGATGAGTCCAACGTGTCCATATATAGAGAGCTGGCTACATGGCAGAGTAGTGTAACAT
>NW_006408670.1:6276600-6278621 GCF_000296735.1 Chrysochloris asiatica
CCATGTAGCTAGCTCTCTGTATATACACAATTTGGACTCATCTGCCTTGTAGCAAGAAGACTGTATATGGGAATGTTGCACTATACTACCATGTATCTAGCTCTCTGTATCGGGACATTTTGGACTCGTCTGCCATGTATCTAGCTCTCTGTACATGGATATGTTGGACTGATCTGACAAGTAGATAGCTCTGTGTATATGGACATATAGGACTTGTCTGCCCTGGAGATGGCACTCATTATATGGACATGTTGGACACATCTGTCATGTAGCTACTACACTGAATATGGACATGTTGGCCGACTCTACCATGTAACTAGCTCTCAGTGTATGGACACGTTGGACACATCTGCCATGTAACTAGAACTCTGTAAATGGAAATATTGCACTGTCCTTCCATGTAGCTAGATCTCTGTATATAGTAAGTTGGACTCATCTCCCATGTAGCAAGGACTTTGTATATGGAATGTTGCACTACCATGCCATAGAGCTAGCTATCTGTATATGGACATTTTCGACCTGTCTGCCATGTAGCTAGCCCTCAGTATATGGCCACGTTGGACACATCTGCCATATAGATAGAACTCTGTATATGGAAGTGTTGCACTACTCTGCCATGTACCTAGCTCTCTGTATATGGACAAGTTGGACTCATCTGCCTTGTAGCTTGAATTCTGTATAAGGAAATGTTGCACTAACCTGCCATGCAGCTAGCTCTCTGTATATGGACATTTTGGACTGGTCTACCATGTAGCTAGCTCTCTGTACATGGCTATGTTGAACTGTACATGGATATGTTGGACTGATCTGCCAAGTAGATAGCTCTCTCTATATGAACATACAGGACTTGTCTGCCCTGGAGATGGCTCTCAGTATATGAACATGTTGGACTCACCTTCCATGTAGCTACTACTCTGAATATGGACATGTTGGCCTACTCTGCCATGTAGCTAGCTCTCAGTATATGGACACGTTGGACACATCTGCCACGTAGCTAGAACTCTGTAAATGGAAATATTGCACTATCCTGCCATGTAGTTAGAGCTCTGTATATAGACAAGTTGGACCCATCTCCCATGTAGCAAAGACTCTGTATATGGAATGTTGCACTACCATGCCATGTAGCTAGCTCTCTGTATATGGACATTTTCGACTCGTCTGCCAGGTAGCTAGCTCTCAGTATATGGACACGTTGAACACATCTCCCATATAGATAGAACTCTGTTTATGAAAGTGTTGCACTACTCTGCCATGTACGCAGCTCTCTGTATATGGACAAGTTGGACTCATCTGCCTTGTATCTTGAACTCTGTGTATGGAAATGTTGCACTAACCTGCCATGTAGCTAGCTCTCTCTATATCGACATTTTGGACTTGTCTGCCATGTAGCTAGCTCTCTGTACATGGATATGTTGGACTGATCTACCAAGAAGTTATCACTCTATATATGAAAATATTGTACTTGTCTGCCATGGAGCTACCACTCAGTATATGGACACGTTGGACACATCTGCAATGTACCTAGAACTCTGTATATGGAAATGTTGCACTACACTGACATGTAGCTAGCTCTCTGTATATAGATAAGTTGGACTCATTTGACTTGTAGCTAGAACTCTGTATATGATAATGTTGCACTACCCTGCCATGTAGCTTGCTCTCTGTATATGCACATTTCGATGAGTCTGCCATGTAGCTAGCTCTCTGTACATGGATATGTAGGATTGACCTGACATGTAGGTAGCTCTTTGTATATGAAAATATTGGACTTATCTACCCTGTTGTTAGCTCTCAGTATATGGACCAATTGGACACATCTGCCATATAGCTAAATCTCTTTATATGGAAATGTTGCACTAACCTGCCATGTAGATAGCTCACTGTATATGGACATTTTGGAATCGTCTGCCATGTAGCTAGCTCTCTGTATATGAACATATTGGACTTGTCTGCCATATAGGTGGCTCTCAGTATATGCACACGTTGGACACATATGCCATGTAGCTGGGATCCTGAATATG
>NW_006408670.1:6287171-6288601 GCF_000296735.1 Chrysochloris asiatica
GCGATATGGCAGAGGAGTCCAACGTGTCCATATACAGAGGGCTAGGTAAATGGCAGAGTAGTGCAACATTTCCATATTCAGAGTTCTACCTACATTGCAGATGAGTCCAACGTGCTCATATACTGAGAGCTATCTACATGGCAGAGTAGTCCAACATGTCCATATACAGAGTTCTAGCTACATGGCTGATGAATCCAACGTGTCCATCTACAGAGAGTTAAGCTACATGGCAGGGTAGTGTAACATTTCCATATACAGAATTCTAGGTACCTGGCAGATGAGTCAAACATGTCCATATCCTGAGAGCCAGCTATGTTTCAGATGAGTCCATCATGTGTATATTTAGAGGGCTAGCTACAAGGCAGATGAGTCCAACATGTTCATACACTCAGAGCTGGATACATGGCTGCTTAATTCAACATGTCAATAAACTGAGAGATAGCCACATGGCAGACAAGTCCAATATGTTTATATACAGAGAGCTACCTACATGACAGACCAGTTCAACATATTCATGTACAGAGAGCTAGATACATGGTAGACGAGTCCAAAATGTCCATATATAGACAGCTAGCTACATGGCAGAGTAGAGCAACTTTTCCATATACAGAGTTCTGGCTACATGGCAGATGACTCCAACATGTCAATATACAAAGAACTAGCTAGCTACATGGCAGAGTAGTGCAACATTTCCATATACAAATTTCTAGATACATGGCAGAGGACTTCAACGTGTCCATATACTTATAGCTAGCTACAAGGCAGAGTAGTCCAACATGTCCATATACAGAGTATAAGATACATACAGATGAGTCCAAAATGTCCATATACTGAGAGCTAGCTACATGGCAGAGTAGTCAAACATGTCCATATATAGTGTACTTGCTACATTGCAGATGAGTGCAACATGTTCATTTACAGAGTTATCTACATAGCAGATGAGTCCAACAAGTGTATATTTATAGGGCTAGGCACAAGGCAGATGAGTCCAACGTGTTCATACACAGATAGCTGGCTACATGGCTGATGAGCATAACATGTCCATATACTGAGAGCTAGCTACCTGGCAGACAAGTCCAATATGTTCATATAATGAGAGCTACCTACATGTCAGATCAGTCCAAAATATCCAAGTACAGAGAGCTAGCTACATGGTAGAAGAGTACATATTGGACTTCTCTGCCATGTAGGTGGCTCTCAGTATATGGACACGTTGGACAAATCTGCCATGTAGCTAGAATTCTGTATATGGAAATGATGCACTACACTGCCGTGTAGCTATCTCTCTGTATATAGATAAGTTGGAGTCATCTGCATTGTGGCTAGAACACTGTATGGGGAAATGTTGCACTACCTTTCCATGTAGCTAGCTCTCTGTACATGGATATGTTGGACTGATCTGCCAAGTAGGTAGCTCTCTGTATATGAAC
>NW_006408670.1:6288701-6289421 GCF_000296735.1 Chrysochloris asiatica
GCCATGTAGCTAGAACTCTGTATATGGAAATGAGGCACTACTCTGCCATGTAGGTAGCTCTCTGTATATGGACATTTTGGACTCCTCTGCCATGTGGCTAGATCTCTATGCATGGATATGTTGGACTGATCTGCCATGTAGGTAGCTCTCTGTATATGAACATAATGGTCTTGTCTGTAATGTAGCTAGTATTCTGTTTATGGACATGTTGGACTAGTCTGCCATGTAGCTAGTACTCTGTATGTGGAAATGTTGGACTACACTGCATTTAGCTAGCTCTCAGTATATGGACTTTTTGGACTCATCTGTCATGTAGCTAGAACTCTGTATAAGGACACATTGGACTCATGAGCCATGTAGTCAGCTCTTTGTGTATGAATACATAGGAGTCATCTGCCTTGTGGCTAGTCTTCTATATACATACATGTTTGACTCATCTGCCATGTAGTCAGCTCTCTTTATATGGATATGATGGACTCGTCTGTCATGTAGTCAGCTCTCTCTGTATGAATAAGTTGTACTCATCTGCAGTAAGGTCGTCCTGTATATATACACTTGTTGGTTTCAACTGCCATGTAGCTAACTCTCAGTATATAGACAGGTTGGACTCATCTGACATGTAGCTAGCTCTTAGTATATGGACACTTTGGACTCATCTACCATGTAGAAATGTAGCACTACTCTGCCATGTAGCTAGCTCTCTGTATATGGACATTTTGG
>NW_006408670.1:6290955-6292639 GCF_000296735.1 Chrysochloris asiatica
CATGTAGCTAGCTCTCTGTACATGGATATGTTGGACTGATCTGCCAAGTAGGTAGCTCTCTGTATATGAACATATTGGACTTGTGTGCCATGTAGGTAGCTTTCAATATATGAACACCGCAGACACATCTGCCATGTAGCTAGAACTCTGTATATGGAAATGAGACACTACCATTCCATGTATCTAGTTTTCTGTATATGGACATTTTGGACTAGTCTGTATATGGAAAAGTTGCACTACCCTGCAATGTAGCTAGTTCTTTGTATATGGACATTTTGGACTCGGCTTCCATGTAGCTAGCTCTGTGTACATGAATATGTTGGACTGATCTGCCAAGTATTTAGCTCTCTGTATATGAACATATTGGACTTGTCTGCCATGTAGGTAGCTCTCAATATATGGACACGTTGGACACATCTTCCATGTACCTAGAAATCTATATATGGGAAATGTTGCACTACTCTGCCGTGTAGCTAACTCTCTGTATATAGACAAGTTGTACTCATCTGCCATGTAGCTAGAACTCTGTAAATGGAAATGTTGCACTACCCTGTTATGTAGTTGCTCTCTGTATATGGACATTTTGGAGTCATCTTCCATGTAGCTAGATCTCTGTACATGGATATGTTAGACTGATCTGCCAAGTTGGTCGCCCTCTGTATATGAACATATTGGACTTTTTTGCCATGTAGCTAGCTCTCATTATATGGACACGTTGGACACATCTGCCATGTAGCTAGAACTCTGTATATGGAAATGTTGCACTACACTGCCATGTAGCTGTCTCTCTATTTAGATAAGTTGTAATCATCTGCCTTGTAGTTAGAACTCTGTATATAGAAATGTTGCACTACCCTGCCATGTAGCTAGCTCTCTGTACATAGACAAGTTGGTCTCATCTGCTTTTTGCTGGAACTCTGTATATGGATATTTTGCACTACCGTGCCATGTGGCTAGCTCTCTGTATATGGACATTTTGGACTCGTCTGTCATGTACTAGCTCTCTGTACATAGATATGTTAGACTGATCTGACAAGAAGGTAGCTCTCAGTATATGAACATATTGGACTTGTCTGCCATGTAGCTAGCTCTCAGTATATGGAAATGTTACACTACTCTGACATGTAGCTAGCTCTCTATATATATACAAGTTGGACTCATCTGACATATAGCCAGTACCCTCTATTTGGACATTTTGGACTCATCTGTCATGTACTCTCAGTGTATGGACACATTGAACACATCTGCCATGTACCTAGAACTCTGTATATGGAAATGTTGCCCTACTCTGCCATGTACCCTGCTCTTTGTATATATACAAGTTGGATTCATCTGCCTTGTACCTACAACTCTGTATATGGAAATATTGCACTATACTGCCATGTAGCTAGCTCTCTGTATATGGACATTGTCGACTCGTCTGCCCTGTAACTAGCTCTCTGTACATGGATATGTTGGACTGATCTGCCAAGTAGGAAGTTCTATGTATATGAACATATTGGACTTGTCTGCCATGTAGATGGCTCTCATGATATGGACACGTTGGACACATCTGCCATGTAGCTAGAACTCTGTATATGGAAATGTTACACTACCTTGCCTTGTAGTTAGATACCTGTATATAGGCAAGGTGGACTCATCTGCCTTGTAGCTAGAACTCTGTATATGGAAATGTTGCACTACA
>NW_006408670.1:6294293-6296136 GCF_000296735.1 Chrysochloris asiatica
GACAAGTTGGACTCATCTGCCTTGTAGCTAAAACTCTATATATGGAAATGTTGCACTACCCTGCCATGTAGCTATTTCTCTATGTGGACATTTTGTACTCATCTGCCATGTAGCTAGTTCTCCGTACATGGATATGTTGAACTTATCTGCCAAGTAGGTAGCTAGCTCTCTGTATATGAACACAATGGACTTGTCTGCCATGTAGGTAGCTCTCAATATATGAACAACTTGGATACATCTGCCCGGTAGCTAGAACACTGTAAATGGAAATGTTATACTACACTGCCATGTAGCTAGCTCTCTGTATATGGACATTTTGTACTCGTCTGTCATGTAGCTAATTCTCTGTACATGGAAATTTTACAATGATCTGTGAAAACGCTAGCTCTCTGTATATGAACATATTGGACTTTTTGCCATGTAGCTAGTGCTCAGTATATAAACACTATGGACTCATCTTCCATGTAACTTGAAATCTGTATATGGAAAAGATGCACTACACTGCTATGTAGCTAGCTCTCTGTATATGGACATTTTGGACTCCTCTGATATGTAGTTAGCTGTCTGTGCATGGATATTTTGGACTGATCTGCCATGTAGCTAGCTCTTAATATATGAACAAGTTGGACACAACTACTATGTAGCTAGAACTCTGTATATGGAAATGTTGCAATACCCTGCCATGTAGTTAGATTTCTATATATAGACAAGTTGGACTCATCTGCCTTGTACCTAGAACTCTGTATATGGAAATGTTGCACAACCCTGCCATCTAGCTAGCTCTCTTAATATGGACATTTTGAACTTGTCTGCCATGTAGCTAGCTCTCTGTACATGGATATGTTGGACTGATCTGCCAAGTAGGTGGCTCTCTATATATGAACATATTGGACTTGTCTGTCCTGTAGGATGCTCTCAGTATATGGACATGTTGGAAACATCTGCCCTGTAGCTTCTACCCTGAATATGGACATGTTAGACTACTTTTCCATGTAGCTAGCTCTCAGTATATGGACAGGTTGGATACATTTGCCATGGCGCTAGAACTCTGTATATAGAAATGTTGCACTACACTGCCATGTAGCTAGCTCTCTGTATATAGACAAGTTGGACTTATCTGCCTTGTAGCTAGAGCTCTGTATATGGAAATGTTGCACTATCCTGCCATGTAGCTAGCTCTCTGCATATGGACATTTTGGACTAGTCTGCCATGTTGGACTAGTCTGCCACCTCACTATACATGGATAAGTTGGACTGATCTCCCAAGTAGGTGGCTCTCTGTATATGAACATATTGGACTTGTCTGCCATATAGGTAGCTCTCAGTATAAAGACAGCTTTGACACATCTGTCATGTAGCTAGAACTCTGTATATGGAAATGTTGCACTACTCTGCCATGTAGCTAGCTCTCTGTATATAGACAACTTGGAGTCATCTGCCTTGTAGCTAGAAATCTGTATATGAAAGTGTTGCACTACCTTGCCTTGTAACTAGCTCTCGGTATATGGACATTTTGGACTAGTCTGCCATGTTGCTAGCTCTCTATACATGGATATGTTGGACTGATCTGCCAAGTTGGTAGCTCTCTGTTTGAACATATTGGACTTGTGTGCCATGTAGCTAGCTCTCAGTATAGAAACACTATGGACTCATCTGCCATGTAGCTTGAATTCTGTATATGGAAAAGATGCCCTATTCTGCTATGTAGCTAGCTATATGTATATGGACAATTTGGACTCCTCTGTTATGTAGTTAGCTCTCTGTGCATGGATATTTTGGACTGATCTGCCATGTAGCTAGTTCTCAGTATATGAACCAGTTGGACACAACTTCTATGTAGCTA
>NW_006408670.1:6296292-6303706 GCF_000296735.1 Chrysochloris asiatica
TGTACATGTATATGTTGTACTGATCTGCCAAGTAGGTGGCTCTCTGTATATGAACATATTGGACTTGTCTGCCATGTAGGTAGCTCTCAGTATAAAGACAGCTTTGACACATCTGCCATGTAGCTAGTTCTCTGTAAATAGACAAGTTGGACTCATCTGCCTTGCAGCTAGAAATCTGTATATTAAAATGTTGCACTACCCTGCTATGTAGCTAGCTATCTGTATATGGACAATTTGGACTCTTCTGTTATGTAGTTAGCTTGCTCTGCATGGATATTTTGGACTGATCTGCCATGTAGCTAGCTCTCAGTATATGAACCAGTTGGACACAACTGCCATGTAGCTAGAACTCCATATATGGAAATATTGAACTACCCTGCCATGTAGTTAGATTTCTGTATATAGACAAGTTGAACTCATCGGACTTGTAGCTAGAACTCTGTATATGGAAATGTTGCACAACCCTGCCATCTAGCTATCTCTCTGTACATGGACATTTTGTACTCATCTGCCATGTAGCTAGCTCTCTGTACACGGATATGTTGGACTGATCTGCCAAGTAGGTGGCTCTCTGTATATGAACATATTGGACTTGTCTGCCATGTAGTTAGCTCTCAGTATAAAGACAGCTTTGACACATCTGCCATGTAGTTAGAACTCTGTATATGGAAATGTTGCACTACTCTGCCATGTAGCTAGTTCTCTGTAAATAGACAAGTTGGACACATCTGCCTTGTAGCTAGAAATCTGTATATTAAAATGTTGCACTACCCTGCCATGTAACTAGCTTTCTGTATATGGACATTTTGGACTTGTCTGCCATGTAGCTAGTTCTCTGTACATGGTTATGTTGGACTGATCTGCCAAGTAGTTGGCTCTCTATATATGAACATACTGGACTTGCCTGCCATGTAGGTAGCTCTCAGTATAAAGACAGCTTTGACACATCTGCCATGTAGCTAGAACTCTGTATATGGAAATGTTGCACTACTCTGCCACGTAGCTAGCTCTCTGTGAATAGACAAGTTGGACTCATCTGCCTTGTAGCTAGAAATTTGTATATTAAAATTTTGCACTACCCTGCCATGTAACTAGCTCTCTGTATATGGATATTTTGGGCTTGTCTGCCATGTAGCTACATGGATATGTTGGACTGATCTACCAAGTTAGTAGCTCTGTATATGAACATATTGGACTTGTCTGCCATATAGCTAGCTCTCAGTGTATGGACATGTTGGACACATCTGCCATGTACATAGCACTCTGTATATTGAAGTGTTGCACTACTCTGCCCTGTAGCTAGCTCTCTGTATATAGACAAGTTGGATTCATCTGCCTTGTACATTGAACTCTTTGTATGGAAATGTTTCACTACCTTTCATGTAGCTAGCTCGCTGTATAGGGACATTTTGGACTTGTTTGCCATGTAGCTAGCTCTCTGTACATGGATATGTTGGACTGATCTGCAAAGTAGGTAGCTCTCTGTATATGAACATATTGGATTTGTCTACCATATAGCTAGATCCCAATATATGGACACGTTGGACTCATCTGCCATGTAAATAGAACTCTGTATATGGAAGCATTTCACTACTCTGACATATAGCTAACTCTCAGTATATGGACATGTTGGTCTGAACTGCCATGTAGCTAATACTCTGTATATGGAAATGTTGCAGAACCCTGCCGTGTAGCTAGCTCTCTGTATATAGACAAGTTGGACTCATCTGACTTGTAGCTAGAATTCTTTATAAGGACATTTTGCACTACCATGTAGCTAGCTCTCTTTTCTGGAGATTTTGAACTCGTCTACCATGTAGCTCGCTCTATGAGCTTGGATATGTTGGACTAATCCTGCTATGTAGGTAGCTCTATGTATATGAACATATTGGACTTGTCTGCTATGTAGCTAGCTCTCTGTATATGGACATGTTGGACCCATTAGACATGTAGTCATCTGTCTCTGTATGAACATGTTGGACTCATCTGCCTTATAGTTAGTACTCTATATATACACAAGTTGTACTCATCTGCAAAGTAGCTAACTTTCAGGATAAGTACATGTTGGACTCATCTGCCATGTAGCTAGTATTCTGCATATGTACATGTTGGACAACTCTGCCATGTAGTTAGCACTCAATATATGGTCACATTGGACTCATCTACCATGTAGCTATAACTCTGTATATATAAATGTTGCACTACACTGCCATGTAGCTAGCTCTCTCTATATGTACATTTTGGACTCATCTACCTCATAGCTATATCTCTGTCCATGGTTATGTTGGACTGATATTCCATGTAGGTAGCTCTCAGTATATGGGCACATTGAACTCATCTGCCATGTAGCTAGCTCTCTCTATATGTACATTTTGGACTCATCTACCTCATAGCTATATCTCTGTCCATGGATATGTTGGAATGATCTACCATGTAGGCAGCTCTCTGTATGTGAACATATTGGACATATCTGCCATATAGTTAGTTCTCAGTATATGGGCATGTTGGACTCATAAGCCATGTATCCAGCTCTCTCTGCATGAACATGTTGGACTCATCTACCTCGTAGCTTGCCCTATAAATATACACATGTTGGACTCATATGCCAAATAGCTAACTCTCAGTATATGGATATGTTAGACTCATCTGCCATGTAGCAAGTACTCCATATATGTACATGTTGGACTATTCTGCCATGTAGCTAGCTTTTAGTATGTGGACATGTGCAACTCATCTGTCTTGTAGCTGGAGCTCGGAACATGGAATTGTTGAACTACTCTGCCTTGTAACTAGCTCTCTTTATATGGACATTTTGGACTCATCTGCCATGTAGCTAGCTCTATGAGCCTGGATATGTTGGACAAATCTGCTATGTAGATAGCTCTCTGTATACGAACATATTGAACATGTCTGCCATTTATCTAGCTCTGAATATATGGACATGTTGGACCCATTAGCCATGTAGACATCTCTCTCTGTATGTACATGTTGGACTCATCTGCCATGTAGGTAGTACTCTATATATGCACAAGCTGGACTCATCTGCCATGCAGCTACCTCTCAGTATATGGACATGTTGGACTCATTTGCCATGTATCTAGAGCTCTGTACATTGTAATGTTGCACTACTATGCTATGTAGCTAGATCTCTCTATGTGCACATTTTGGACTAGTTTGCAATGTAGCTTCATCGCTGTCCATGGATATGTTGGCCTAATCGGCTATGTAGGTAGCTCTCTGTATACGAACATATTCGACTTGCCTGTCAAGTAGCTAGCTATCTGTATATGGACATGTTGGACTCCTCAGCCATGTAGCCAGCTCTCTGTATGAACATGTTGGACTCATCTGCCTTGTAGACAGTCCTCTATATATACACAAGTTGGACTCATCTGCCATATAGCTAACTTTCAGTATATGGACATGTTGGAATCATCTGTCATGCAGCTAGTATTCTGCATATGTACATGTTGCATTCATCTGCCATGTAGCTAGCACTCAGTATATGGTCACGTTGTACTCATCTGCCATGTAGCTAGAACTCTGTATATAGAAATGTTGCACTGCTCTGTCATGTAGCTAGCTCTCTGTATATGGACATTTTGGACTCGTCTGCCATGTAGCTAGCTCTCTGTGCATGGATATGATGGGCAGACCTGCCATGTTGGTAGCTCTCTGTATATGAACATATTGGACTTGTCTGCCATATAGCTAGCTATCTGTATATGGACATGTTGGACTCATCAACCTGTAGCCAGATATCTCTGTATGAACATGTTGGACTCATTTGCCTTGCATCTAGTCCTCTATAGATACACTTATTGTACTCTTCTGCCGTGTAGCTAACTCTCAATATATAGACATGTTGGACTCTTCTGCTATGTAGCTAGTACTCTGTATATGGACATGTTGGACTATTCTGCCATAAAGCTTGATCTCAGTATATGGACACTTTGGACTCATCTGACATGTAGCTAAAACTCTTTATATGGAAATGTTGCACTACTATGCCATGTAGCTGGCTCTCTATATATGGAATTTTTAGACTTGTCTACCATGTAGCTAGTTATTGGTGCATGGATATATTGGACAGAACTGACATGTAGGTAGCTATCTGTATTTGAACTTATTGGACTTTTGTGTCATGTAGCTAGCTCTCTGTATATGAACATATTCGACTTGTCTGTCATGTAGCTAGCTCTCTGTATATGAACATGTTGGACTCATCAGCCATGAAGCCAGCTCTCTGTATGAACATGTTGGACTCATCTGCCTTGTAGCTAATCCCCTATATATACACATGTTGGAATCATCTGCCATGTAGGTAACTCTCAGTATATGGACATGTCGGACTCATGTGCCATGTAGCTATTACTCTGTATGGAGACATGATGAACTACTCTGACATGTAGTTAATTCTCAGTATTTGGACATGTTGAACTCATCTGCCAAGCATCTAGTACTCTGTATATGGATATGTTGGTCTACTCTGCCATGTAGCTAGCTCTCAGTATATGGACACAATGGACTCATCTACCATCTTGGTCAAACTCTGTATATATAAATGTTGCACTACTGTGCCATGTAGTTAGCTCCCTGTATATGTATATTTTGGATTCGTCTGCCATGTAGCTAGCTCTCTGTGCATGGATATGTTGGACTGATCTGCCATGTACTAGCTCTCTGTATATTAACTTATTGGACTTGTCTGACATGTAGCTAGCTCTCTTTATATGGACATGTTTTACACATCAACCATGTAGTCAGCACTCTCTATATGAACATGTTGGACTCATCTTCCTTGTAGCTAGTCCTTTATATATACACATGTTGGACTCATATGCCATGTAGGTAACTCTCAGTATATGGACATGATGGACTCATCAGCCATGTTGAAAGTACTCTATATATGGACATGTTGGACTACTCTGACTTGCAGCTAGCTCTCAGTAAAGGACACGTTGGACTCATCTGCCATGTAGCTAGAACACTGTATATGGAAATATCGCACTAATCTGCCATGTACCTAGCTCTCTGTATATGGACATTTTGGTCTCGTCTGTCATGTAGCTAGCTCTCTGTGCATGGATTTGTTGGACTCATCTGCCATGTAGGTAGTTCTCTGTATATGAACATATAAGAATTGTCTGCCATGCAACTAGGTCTCTGTATATGGACATGTTGGGCTCATCAGCCCTGTAGCCATCTCTCCATTTATGAACATGTTGGACACATCTGCCTTGTAGGTATTCCTCTATATATACACTTTTTGGACTCACCTGCCATGTAACTAACTCTCAGTATATAGACATCTTGGACTCATCTGCTATGTAGTTAGTACTCTGTATATGGACATGTTGGACTACTCTGCCATGTAGCTAGAACTCAGTGTATGGACACGTTTGACTCATCACCAGGTAGCTAGAGCTCTGAATATGGAAATGTGGCACTACTCTGCCATGTAGCTATCTCTCTGCATATGGAAATTTTCTACTCATCTGCCATGTAGCTAGCTCTCTGTGCATGGATAAGTTGGACTGATATGCCATGTAGGTAGCTTTCTGTTTATGAACATATTGGACTTCTCTGCCATGTAGGTAGCTCTCTGTATATGGACATGTTGGACTCATCAGTCATGTAGCCAGCTCTCTCCGTATGAACATGGTGGACTTATCTGACTTGTAGCTAATCTTCTCTATATATACATGTTGGAATCATCTGTCATGTGGCTAATTCTCAGGTTATGGACATGTACAAATCTGCCCTATAGCTAGTACTCTGTATATGGACATGTTGTACTACTCTGCCATGTAGTTAACTTTCATGTATGGACATGTTATTCTCATCTTCCGTGTAGTTAGAACTCTGTATTTGGACATGTTGGACTACTCTGCCATGTAGCTAGCTCTCAGTACATGGACACGTTGGATCATCTGCCATGGAGCTAGAACTCACTGTATGGACATGTCGGACTCATCAGCCATGTAGGCAGCTCTCTCTGTATGAACATGTTGGAGTCATCTGTCTTGTAGCTACTTTTATATATATGCATGTTGTACTCATCTGCCATGTAGCTATCTCTCAGTATATGGACATGTTTGACTCATCTGCCATGTAGCTACTACTCTGTATTTGGACATGTTGGACTACTCTGCCATGTAGCTAGCTCTCAGTACATGCACACGTTGGTCTCATCTGCCATGTAGCTAGAACTCTATATATAGAAATGCTGCACTATTCTGCCATGTAGATAACTCTCTGTATATGGACATTTTGAACTTTTCTGCCATGTAGCTAGCTCATTGTGCATGGATTTGTTGGATTGATCTGCCATGTAGGTATCTGTCTGTATATGAACATATTGGACATGTCTGCCATCTTGGTCACTGTCAATATATGGACATGTTGGAATCATCAGCCATGAAGCCTCTCTCTCTGTATGAACATATTGGACTCATTTACTTAGTAGCTTGTCCTGTAAACATACACACGTTGAGTTCATCTGCCATGTAGATATCTCTCAGTATATGGACATGTTGCACTCATCTGCCATCTAGCTAGTATTCTGTACATGGACATGTTGGACTACTGTTCAATATAGTGAGCTCTCAGTATATGGACATGTTGGACTCATCTGCCATGTCTCTAGTACTCTGTATATGGACATGTTAGACTCATCAGCCATGTAGCAAGCTCTCTTTATATGTACATTTTGGACTCGTCTGCCATGGATATGTTGGACTGATCTGCCATGTAGATAGCTCTCTGTATATTAACTTATTGGACTTGTCTGCCATGTTGCTATCTCTCTGTATATGGACATGTTGGACTCATCAGCCATGTAGCCAGCTCTCTCTGTATGAACATGTTGGACTCATCTCCCTTGTAGCTACTCCTCTATATATACACATGTTGGACTCATCTGCCATGTAGCTAGCTCTCAGTATAAAAACATGTTGGACTCATTTGCCATGTAGCTAGTACTCTGTATATGGACATGTTGGACTACTCTACCATGTAGCTAACTCTCATTATATGGACACCTTGGACTCATGTGCCATGCAGCTAGAACTCTGTATATGGAAATGTTGCACTGCTCTGCCATGTAGCTAGCTCTCTGTATATGGACAGTTTGAACTCGTCTGTCATGTAGCTAGCTCTCTTTGCATGGATATGTAGCACTGATCTGCCATGTAGTTAGCTCTCTGTGTATGAACATATTGGACTTATCTGCCATATAGGTTGTTGTTGTTGTTAAGTGCCGTAGAGTCGGTTCCGACCCATAGCGACCCTGTACAGGGTTTCCAAGGGTGTAAATCCTTACTGGAGTAGAAAGCCTCATCTTTCTCCCACGGAGCGGCTGGTAGTTTTGAACAACTGACCTTAAGGTTCACAGCCCGATTCGTAACCACTA
>NW_006408670.1:6303866-6316869 GCF_000296735.1 Chrysochloris asiatica
TGTTGGACTCATCTGCCATGTAGCTAACTCTCAGTATATGGACATGTTGGACTCATCTGCCATGTAGTTAGTACTCTGTATATGGACATGTTGTAATACTCTGCCATGTAGCTAGCTCTCAGTATATGGACACGTGGGACTCATCTGCCTTGTAGCTAGAGCTCTGAATATGGTAAAGTTGCACTACTCTGTCATGTAGCTAGCTCTCTTTTTATGGACATTATTGACTCATCTGCAATGTAACAAGCTCTCTGTGCATGCTTAGTTGGACTGATCTGCCATGTAGGTATGTATTTGAGCATATTGGAAATTCTCTGCCACGTAGGTAGCTCTCTGTATATGGATATGTTGGACTCATCAGGCATGTAATCAGCTCTCTGTATATGAACATATCGAACTTCTCAGCCATATAGCTAGTTCTCAGTATATCAACATGTTGGACTCATCAGGCATGTAGCTAGATCTCTGTGTATGAATATGTTGGACTCATCTACCTTGTAGCTAGACCTCTAAATATACACAAGTTGGACTCATATGCCATGTAGCTGTCAGTATATGGACATGGTGGAATCATCTGTCATGTCGCTAGTACTCTGTATATGGATATGTTGGACTACTTTGCCATGTAGCTAGCTTTCTGTATATGGACATTTTGGTCTCATCTTCCATGTAGCTAGCTCTATGCCATGTAGCTGGTACTCTCTATATGGATATGTTGGACTACTCTGAAATGTAGCTAGCTCTCAGTATATGGACACATTTGAGTCATCTGCCATGTAGCTAGAACTCTGTATTTGGAATTTTTGCATTCCACTGCCATATAGCTAGCTGTCTGTATTTGGACATTTTGTACTTCTGCCATGTAGCTATCTCTCTGTGCATGGATATCTCGGACTGATCAGCCATTTAGGTAGCTCTCTGTCTATGAACATATGGGACTTATCTGCCATGTAGCTAACTTTCGGTATACAGACATGTTGGACTTGTCTGCCATGTAGCTAGTATTCTGAATATGGACATGTTGGACTACTCTTCCATGTATCTAGCACTCATTATATGATCACGTTGGACTCTTCTGCCATGTATCTAGAAATCTGTATATAGAAATGTTGAATTGCTCTGCCATGAAGCTAGCTCTCTCTATATGTACATTTTGGACTCGTGTGCAGTGTAGCTAGGTCTCTGTCCATCGATATGTTGGACTGATCTGCCATGTAGGTAGCTCTCTGCATATGAACATATTGGATTTGTCTGCCATGTAGCTAGCTATCTGTATATGGACATGTTGGACTCATCAGTCTGTAGCCAGATCTCTCTTATGAACATGTTGGACTCATCTGCCTTGTAGCTAGTCCTCTATATTTACAGTTAATGGATTCTTCTGCCATGTAGCTAACTCTCAGTATTTAGATATGTTGGACTCATCTGCCATGTAGCTAGTACTCTGTATATGGACATGTTGGACTATTCTGCCATAAAGCTAGAATTCAGTATATGGAAATGTTGGACTCAACTGACATGTAGCTAAAGCTCTTTGTATGGAAATGTTGAACTACTATGCCATGTAGCTGGCTCTCTATATATAGACTTTTTAGACTCGTCTGCCATGTAGCTAGCTATCTGTGCATGGATATATTGGACAGAACTGACATGTAGGTAGCTATCTGTATATGAACATATTCAACTTGTGTGTCATGTAGCTAGCTCTCTGGATATGGACATGTTGGACTCATGAGCCATGTAGCCAGCTCTCTTTGTATGAACATGTTGGACTCATCTGCCTTGTAGCTATCTGTATATGGACATGTTGGAATCATATGTCATGTCGCTAGTACTCTGTATATGGATATGTTGGACTACTTTGCCATGTATCTAGCTTTCTGTATATGGATATTTTGGTCTCATCTTCCATGTAGCTAGCTCTCTGACCATGCCTATGTTGGACTGATCTGCCATGTAGGTAGCTCTCTGTATATGAACATATTGGTCTTGTCTACCATGTAGCTACATCTTTTTATCTGTACATGTTGGATTCATGAGCCATGTAGCCAGCTCTCTCTGTATATACATGATGGACTCAGCTGTCCTGTAGCTAGTCCTCTATATATATACATGTTGAACTCATCTGCCATGTAGCTAACTTTCAGTATATGGACATGTTGGACTCATGTGCCATGTAACTGGTACTCTGAATATTGACATGTTGGAGTACTCTGTCATGTTGCTAACTCTCAGTATTTGGACACGTTGAACTAATCTGCCATGTATCTAGAACTCTGTATATGGATATGTTGCACTACTCTGCCATGTAGCTAGCTCTCTGTATAAGGACAATTTGGACTCATCTGCCATGTAGGTAGCTCTCTGTACATGGATATGTTGGACTACTCCGCCATGTAGGTAACTCTCTGTATATTGACATGTTGGACTCATCAACCATGTAGCCAGCTCTGTGTATGAACATGTTGTACTCATCTGCCTTGTATCTAACCTTCTACATATACATATGTTGGTCTAATGTGTCACGTAGCTAACTATCAGTATATGGACTTGTTGGATTCATCTGCCATGTAGTTAGCTCTTTGTATATGGGCATGTTGGACTCACCAGCCATGTAGCCAGCTGTGTCATTATGAACATTTTGGACTCATCTGCCTTGTAGCTAGTCCTCTATATATACACAAGTTTGACTCATCTGCAATGTAGCTAACTTTCAGTATATGGACATGTTGGACTCATCTGCCATGTAGCTAGTACTCTTTATATGGACATGCTGGACTACTATGCCATGTAGCACTTTCTCAGTATATGGACACGTAGGATTCCTCTGCCATGGAGCTAGAATTCTGTATATGGAAATATTGCACTATTCTGCAATTTAGCTAGCTCTTTCTATATGGATATTTTGGACTCATCTGCCATTTAGCTAATTCTCCCTGCATGGATATGTGAGACTGATCTGCTATGTAGGTAGCTCTCTGTATATAAAAATATTGGACTTGTCTGCAATGTAGCTGGTTCTCATTATATGGACATGTTGGACTCGTTTATCACGCAGCTAGCTCTCTCTGTATGAACATGTTTGACTCATCTACCCTTCAGCTCGCCCTCTATGTATATAAATGTTGGACTCATCTGCCATGTAGCTAATTCTCAGTGTATGGACACATTGGACTCATCTGCCATGTATGTAGTACTCCGCATATGGAAATGTTGCACTACTCTGCCATGTAGTTAGCTCTCTGTATATGGACATTTTGGACTCGTCTGCCATTTAGCTATCACTCTGTGCATTGATATGTTGGACTGCTCTGCCATGTATGTAGCTCCCTGTATATGAACATATTGGACTTAACTTCCATGTAGCTTGCTGTCTGTATATGGACATGTTGGACTCAGCAGCCATGTAGCTAGCTCTCTCTGTATGAAGATGTTGGACTCCTCTGCCTTGTAGCTAGTTCTCTACATAGACACATGTGGGACTCATCTGCCATGTAGCTAACTCTCATTACATGGACATGTTGGACTCATCTGCCATGCAGCTAGTACTCTGTATATGAATATGTTGGAATACTCGGCCATGTAGCTAGCTCTAAGTATATGGACACTTTGGACTCATGTGCAATGTAGCTAGAGCTCTGTATATGGAAATGTTGCACTATTCTGCCATGTAGCTAGCTCTCTGTATATGATCATTTTGGACTCGCCTGCCATTTAGCTAGCTCTCTGTGCATGGATATGTTGGACTAATCTGCCATGTATGTAGCTCTCTGTATATGAATACATTAGACTAATCTGATATATAGCCTGCTCTCTGTATATGGACATGTTGGACTCATGAGCCATGTAGACAGCACTCTCTGTATGAACATGATGGACTCATCTGCCTTGTACCTAGTCCTCTATATATACACATGTTGGACTCATCTGCCATGTAGCCAACTCTCAGTATATGGACATGTTGGACTCATCTGCTATGAAGCTACTACTCTGTATTTGAATATGTTGACTACTCTGCGATGTAGCTAGCTAGCTTTCTGCATATGGACATTTTGGACTTGTTGGCCATGTAGCTACTTCTCTCTGTATGATTTTGTTGGACTCATCAGCCTTGTAGCTACTCCTCTATACATACACATGTTGGACTCATCTGTCATGTAGCTAACTGTCAGTATAGGGACCTGTTGGACCCATCTGTCATGTAGCTAGTACTGTGTATAAGGACATGTTGGACCATTCTGCCATGTAACTAGTTCTCAGTATATGGACACATTGGACTCATCTGCCATTTGGCTAGAACTTCGTATATGGAAATGTTGCACTTCTGAGTCATGTAGCTAGTGCTCTGTATATGGACATTTTGGACATGTCTGCCATGTGGCTAATTTTCTGTGCATAGATATGCTAGACTAATCTGCCATATAGGTAACTCTCTGTATATGAACATATGGGACTTCTCTGCCATGTAGCTAGCTCTCTGTATATTGACATGATGGATTCATCAGCCATGTAGCCTCTCTGAGTATGAACATGGTGAACTCATCTGCCACGTAGCTAATGCTCTAAAGATACACATGTTGGACTAATGTGTCATATAGCTAACTCTCAGTATATGGACATGTTGGATTCATCTGCCATGTATCTAGCTCTCTGTATATGGACATGTTGGACTCATCCGCCATGTAGCCAGCTCTGTCATTATGAACATTTTGGACTCATTTGCTTTGTAGCTAGTCCTCTATATATACACATGATGGACTCATCTGCAATGTAGATAACTTTCAGTATATGGACATGTTGGACTACTATGCCATGTAGCTAGTACTCTGTATATGTCAATGTTGGACTACTCTGCCATGTAGCTAGCTCTCAGTATCAGTATATGGACACCTAGGACTCATCTGCCATGTAGCTAGAACTATGTATATGGAAATGTTGCACTATTCTGCCATGTATCTATCTCTCTGTATATGGACATTTTGGACTCATCTACCATGTAGCTAGCTTTCTGTACATGGATATGTCAGACTGATCTGCTATGTATGTAGGTTTCTGTATATGAACATATTGGACTTGTCTGCATTGTAACTGGTTTTCAGTATATGAACATTTTGGACACATCTACCTTGTAGCTAGCCCTCTAAGTATACAAATGTTGGACTCATCTGCCATGTAGCTAACTCTCAGTATATGGACATGTTGGGCTTATCTGCCATGTAGCTAGAACTCTGTATATGGAAATGTTACATTACTGTGCTATGGTGCTAGCTCTGTGCCTATAGACGTTTTGGTCTTGTCTGCCATGTAGCTAGCTCTCTGTGCATTGATATATTGGACTGATCTTCCATGTAGATAGCTCTTTGCATATGAACATATTGGACTTGTCTGCCATGTACCTAGCTCTCTATCTGGACATGTTGGAGTACTCTGCCATGTAGCTAGCTCTCAGTATATGGACATGTTAGACTCATCTGTCACGTATTTGAACTCTGTATATGGAAATGTTGCACTACTCTATCATGTAGCTATCCCTCTGTATAGGGACATTTTGGACTCGTATGCCATGTAGCTAGCTCTCTGTGTGTGGATATGTTGGACTGATCTGCCATGTACGAAGCTCTCTTTATATGAAGTTATTATACTTGTTTGCCATTTATGTAGCTCTCCATATATGGACATGTTGGGCTCATCAGGTATGTAGCCAGCTCTCTGTGTATGAACATGTTGGACTCATCTACCTTGTAGCTAGTCCTCTATATATACACATGTAGGACTCATTTGACATGTAGCTAACTCTCAGTATATGGACATGTTGGAGTCATCTGCCATGTAGCCAGTACTCTGTATATGGACAGGTTGGACTGCTCTGCTGTGTAGCTAACTCTCAGTATATAGACACTTTGGACTCATTTGCCATGATGCTGGCTCACAGTACATGGAAACATTTTACTCAACTGCCTTGTATCTAGAACTCTGTATATGGAAATGTTGCTCTACACTGCCTTGTAGCTGCTCTCTGTATATGGACATTTTGGACTCGTCTGCCATGAAGCTAGCTCTCTGTGCATAGATATGCTGCACTGATCTGCGATGTAGGTAGCTCTCTGCATATGAACATATTGGAATTGTCTGCCATGTAGCTAGCTCTCTGTATATAGACATGTTTTACTCATCATCCTTGAAGCCAGTTCTCTGTGTTTGAATATGTTCGACTCATGTGCCTAGTAGCTACCCCTCTAAATATACATATAAGGGACTCATCTGCCTTGTAGCTAGTCCTCTATATATACACATGTTGGACTCACCTGCCATGTAAATAGTAATCTGTATATAGACATTTTGGACTCGTCTACGATGTAGCTAGCTCTCTGTTCATGGATATGTTGGACTGATCTGCCATGTAGGGAGCTTTCTGTATATGAACATATTGGACTTGTCTGCCACGTTGCTAGATCTCTGTATATGTACATGTTGGACTCATCAGCCATGTAGCCAGCTCTCTCTGTATAAACATGTTGGACTCATGTGCCTTGAAGTTAGTACTGAATATATACATATGTTGGACTCATGTGCCATGTACTTACTCTCAGTATATGGACATGTTCTCATCTGCGATCTTCCTAGTATTCTGTATATGGACAAGTTGGACTACTCTGTCATGAAGCTGGCTCTCAGTATATGGACACGTTGGACTCATCTGCCATGTAGCTAGAACTCTGTATATGGAAATGTTGTACTACTCAGCCATGTAAGTATCTCTCTGTATATGGAACATTTTATACTTGTCATTCATGTAGCTAGCACTCTCTGTATGAACATGTTGGACTCATGTGCCTTGAAGTTAGTACTCTATATATACATATGTTGTACTCATATGCCATGTAGCTAATCTCAGTATATGGACATTTTGTTCTTATCTGCCATGTAGCTAGCATTCTGTATATGGACAAGTTGGACTACGCTGCCATGTAGCTAGCTGTCAGTATATGGACACGTTGGACTCATCTGCCATGTAGCTAGAACTCTGTATATGGAAATGTTGCACTACACTGCCATGTAGGTAGCTCTTCGGTATATGGAACATTTTGGACTCATCAGTCATATAGCCAGCACTCTCTGTATGAACATGTTGGACTCATCTACCTTGTAGCTAGTCCACTATATATACACATGTTGGGTTCCTCTGCCATGTAGATAACTCTCCGTATATGGACATGTTGTATTCATCTGCCATGTAGCTAGTACTCTGTATATGCACAGGTTGGACAACTTTGCCATAGAGCTAACTCTCAGTATATGGACACTTTGGACTCATCTGCCATGTAGCTAGTACTCTGTATATGGAATTGTTGCACTACACTGTCATGTAGCTAGCTCTCTGTATATGGACATTTTGGACTCATCTGCCATGTAGTCACCGCTCTCTGGATGAACATGTTGGCTTCCTCTGCCTTGTAGCTAGTCCTCTATATATGCACATGTTGGAGTCAACTTCCATTTAGTTAACTCTCAGTATATGGATATGTTGGACTAGTCTGACATGTAGCTAACTCTCAGTATATAGACATGATAGACTCAACTGCCATGTAACTAGAACTCTGTATATGGAAATGTTGCACTACTCTGTCATGTAGCTAGCTCTCTGTATATGGACATTTTGGGCTCATCTGCCTGTAGCTAGCTCTCTGTGCATAGATTTGCTGGACTGAACTGCTATGAAGTTGGTAGGTCTCTATATATGAACATATGGGACTTGTCATCCACGTAGTTAGCGTTCAGTATATGGACATGTTGGACTCATCAGTCATGTAGCCAGCTCTCTCTGTATGAACATGTTGGACTCTTCTGCCATGCAGTTAACTCTCAGTATATGGGCATATGGACATTTTGGGCTCATCTGCCATGTAGCTAGTTCTCTGTGCATAGATATGCTGGACTGATCTGCCATGTAGGTAATTTTCTGTATATGAACATATGGGTCTTGTCTGCCAAGTCGATAGCACTCTGTATAAGGATATGTTGGACTCATAAGCCATGTAGCCAGCTCTTTCTGTCTGAAAATGTTGGACTCATCTACCTTGCAGCTAGTCCTCTATATATGCATGTTGGACTCATCTGCCATGGAGCTAACTCTCTGTATATGGACATGTTGGACTCATCTGCCATGTATCTAGCACTACTATGTCATGAAGCTAGCTCTCTGCATATGGACATTTGGGACTCGTCTGCCATGTGCCTAGCTCTCTGTGCATGGATATGTTGGACTGATCTGCCATGTAGGTAGCTCTCTGTATATGAACATATTGTACTTGTCTGCCACATAGCTAGATCTCTGTATATGTACATGTTGGACTCATCAGCCATGTAGCCAGCTCTCTGTGTTTGAACATGTTGTACTCATGTGCCTTTTAGTTAGTCCTCTGTATATACATATGTGGGGCTCACCTGAAATGTAGCTAACTCTCAGTATATGGACATGTTGTTCTCATCTGCCATGTAGCTAGTTCTCTGTATATGGACACGTTGGACTCATCTGCCATGTAGCTGGCTCTCAGTATATGCACACGCTGGACTCTGTATATCGAAATGATGCACTACTATGCCATATAGCTAGCTATCTGTATATGGACATTTTGGAATTGTCAGCCATGTCGCTAGCTCTCTGTGCATGGATATGTTGCACTGATCTGTCCTTTATTTAGCTCTCTATATATGAACATATTGGTTTCCTCTGCCATGTAGCTAGCTCTCTATGCATAGATATGCTTAACTGATCTGCCATGGAGGTAGCTCTTTGTATGTGAACATATGGGATTTGTCTGCCATGTAGCTTACTCTCTGTATATGGGCATGTTGGACTCATCAGCCATGTAGCCAGCTCTCTGTGTATGAACATGTTTGAGTTATCTGACTTTTAGCTAATGCTCTAAACATACACATGTTGGACTGATGTGTCATGTAGCTAACTGTCAGTATATGGACATGTTGTATTCACCTCCCATGTAGCTAGTCCTCTCTATAGGGACATATTGGATTACTCTGCTATGTAGCTCGCTCTCAGTATATAGAAACGTTGGACTCATCTGTCATTTAGCTAGAGCTCTGTATATGGAAATGTTGCACTAATCTGCCATGTAGCTAGCTCTCTTTATATGGACATGTTGTACTCATCACCCATGTAGTCAGTTTTCTGTTTATGAACATGTTGGACTCATTTGCCTTGAAGCTAGTCCTCTCTATATATATGTTTGACTAATCTGCCATGTAGCTAACACTCAGTATATGGATATGTTGGACTCATCTGCCATGTAGCTAGTACTCTGTATAAGAACATGTTGAACTACTCTGCCATATAGCTAACTGTCTGTATATGTACACGTTGGACTCATCTGCCATGTAGCTGGCTCTCAGTATATGCACACGTTGGACTCATCTGCTATGTAGAATCCTGTATATGGAAATGATGCACTAATATGCCATGTAGCCAACTCTCTGTATATGGACATTTTGGACTCGTCTGCCATGTCGCTAGCTCTCTGTGAATGTATATGTTGGACTGATCTGCCCTGTATTTAGCTCACTCTATGTGAACATATTGAACTTTTCTGCCATGTAGCTAGCTCTCTGTATATGGACATGTTGGACTCATCAGACATGTTGCCAACACTCTCTGTATCAACATGTTGGACTCATAAACCTTGTAGCTAGTCATCTATATATACACATGTTGGACTCATCTGCCATGTAACTAACTCTCAGTATATGGAAATTTAGGACTGCATCTGCCATGTAGCTAGTACTATGTATGTGGACATGTTGGACTACCCTGCCATGTAACTAGATCTCAGTATATGGACATGTTGGACTCATATGCCATGTAGCTAGAACTCTATATATGGAAACGTTGCATTACTCTGCCATATAAGTAGCTCTCTGTATATGGACATTTTGGACTCATCTGCCATGTAGCCAGCTCTCTCTGTGTTAACACGTTGAACTCATCTGCCCTGTAGCTAGTCCTCTATTTATACACATGTTGGACTCATCTGCCATGTAGCTACCTCTCAGGTTATGGACATGTTGGACTCATCTGCCATGTAGCTAGTACTCTGTACATGAACATGTTGTACTACTCTGCTATGTAGCTAGCTTTCAGTATATGGACATGTTATTCTCTTCTGCCATGTAATCAGAACTCTGTATTTGGACATGTTGGACTACTCTGCCATGCAGCTAGCTATCCGTATATGAACATTTTGGATTCCTCTGCCATGTAGCTAGAACACTGTATGTGGAAATGTTGCACTATTCTGCCATGTAGCTGGATCTCTGTATATGGACATTTTGGACTCGTATGACATATAGCTAGCTCTCTGTGCATGAATATGATGGACTGATCTACCATGGAGGTAGCTCTCTGAATATGAACATATTGGACTTCTCTGCCATGTAGCTAGCTCTCTGTATATGGACATGTTGCACTCATCAGCCATGTATCCAGCTCTCTCTGTATGAACATGCTGGACTCATCTGCCTTGTAGCTAATCCCCTATATATACATATTTTGGTCTCATCTACCATTTAGGGAAATCTCAGTATATGGACATGTTGGACTCATCTGCCATGTAGCTACTACTCTTTATATGGACATGTCAGACTACTCTTCCATGTAGTTAACTGTCAGTATATGGACACGTTGAACTCATCTGCCATATAGCTAGAACTCTGTATATGGAAATGTTGCATTACTCTGTCGTGTAGCTAGCTCTCTGTGCATGGATATGTTGGACTGATCTGCCATGTAGGTCGATCTCTGTATATGAACATTTTGGACTAATCAGCCATGTAGGTAACTCTCAATATATGACATGTTGGATTCACCTGCCATGTAGCTAGTACTCTTTATATGGACATTTTGGACTCGTGTGCCATGTATCTAGCTATCTGTTCATGGATATGTTGAACTGATCTGCCATGTAGGTAGCTCTCTGTATGAGAACATATTGGACTTGTCTATCATGTAGTTACCTCTCTGTACATGGACATGTTGGACTCATCAGTCATGTAGCCAGCACTCTGTGTATGAACATGTTGGATTCATCTGCCTTGTACCTAGTCCTCTATATATACACATGTTGGACTCATCTGACATGTAGCTAACTGTCAATATATGGACATGTTGCACTCATCTGCCATGTAGCTAGTACCCTGTATATGGACATGTTGGACTCATCTGCCATGTAGTTAGTAGCATGTATTTAAGGAGCTCTGGTAGCATAGTGGTTACGAATCGGGCTGTGAACCTTAAGGATAGCAGTTCGAAATTACCAGCTGTTCTGCGGGAGAAAGATGAGACTTTCTGCTCCCGTAAAGATTTACAGCCTCGGAAACCCTGTACAGGGTCGCTATGGGTCGGAACCGACTCTAAGACACTTAACAACAACAATGTGGACATTTATGATTGCTCTGCCATGTTGCTAGCTCTCAATGTATGGACACGTTGGACACTTCTGCCATGTAGCTAGAACTCTGTATATGGAAATCTTGCACTGCTCTGCCATGTAGCTAGCTCTCTGTATATAGACAAGTTGTACTAATCTGTCTTGTAGATAGAACTCTGTATAAGGAAATGTTGCACTACGATGCCGTATACCTAGCTCTCTGAATATAGACAAGTTGGACTCATCTGCCTTGTAGCTAGAACCCTGTATATGGAAATGTTACACTACCCAGCCATGTAGCTAGCTCTCTGTATATGGATATTTTGGACTCGTCTGCCATGTAGCTAGCTCTCTGTACATGGATATGTTGGACTGATCTGTCTAGTAGGCAGCTCTGTGCATATGAACATATAGGACTTCTATGCCATGTAGGTAGCACTAAATATATGGACACCTTGTATACATCTGCATTGTAGTTAGAATTCTGTATATGGAAATGTTGCAGTACACTGCCATGTAGCTACATCCTTGTATATGATCATATTGGACTCAGTATATGAACACCGTTGACACGTCTGCCATGTAGTTAGAATTCTGTATATTGAAATGTTGCACTACCTTGCCATGTAGCTAGCTCTCTATATATGGACATTTTGGAATCGTCTGCCATATAGCTAGCTCTCTGTAAATGGATATGTTGGACTGATCTGTCAAGAAGGTAGCTTTCTTTATATGACCATTTTGGACTTGTCTGCTATGTTGGTGGCTCTCAGTATATGGAAAAGTTGGACACATCTGCCATGTATCTAGTACCCTGAATATGGACATGTTGGAATACTGAGCCATGTAGCTAGCTCTCAGTATATGGACACGTTGGGCACATCTGCCATGTAACTAGAACTGTGTATATGGAAATGTTGCACTACCCTGCCATGTAGCTTGCTCTCTGTATATGGACATTTTGGACTTGTCTGCCATGTAGCTAGCTCTCTGTACATGGATATATTGGACTGATATGACAAGTATGTATCTCTCTGTATATGAACATATTGGACTTGTCTGTCATGTAGCTAGCTCTCAGTATATGGACTCATTGGACATATCTGCCATGTAGCTAGAACACTGTATATGGAAGTGTTGAACTACTCTGCCATGTAGCTAGCTCTCTGAATATAGAAAAGTTGGACTCATCTGCATTGTATCTAGAACTCTGTATATGGAAATGTTGCACTACCCTGTCATGTAGCTAGCTCTTTGTATAGGGACATTGTGGACTTGTCTGCCATGTAGCTAGCTCTCTGTACATGGAAATGTTGGACTGATCTGCCAAGTAGGTTGCCATCTGTATTTTAAAAAATTGGACTTCTCCACCATGTTTGTAGGTCTCAGTATATGGACACGTTGGGCAATTGAATTACTGCCAGCTTAGGTTCAGTGATTTTAAACATTCTTCCTTGTAGCCTTAGTTTAAGGCAATAAAGAATCCTAAATGTGAGTAGCCATAAATAAGGGCTGTGTGTACAAGAATTTCTAAAAACTATTATATAAAGGCTATGGCTATA